>NC_092104.1:6520287-6537787 GCF_045679555.1 Salvelinus alpinus | reverse complement strand
TGGTAGTGTGAGTGTGTGGTAGTGTGAGTGTGGTAGTGTGGTAGTGTGAGTGTGTGGTAGTGTGAGTGTGTGGTAGTGTGGTAGTGTGAGTGTGGTAGTGTGAGTGTGGTAGTGTGGTAGTGTGAGTGTGGTAGTGTGGTAGTGTGAGTGTGTGGTAGTGTGGTAGTGTGGTAGTGTGTGGTAGTGTGGTAGTGTGGTAGTGTGAGTGTGGTAGTGTGGTAGTGTGAGTGTGTGGTAGTGTGGTAGTGTGTGGTAGTGTGGTAGTGTGGTAGTGTGAGTGTGTGGTAGTGTGGTAGTGTGAGTGTGTGGTAGTGTGAGTGTGGTAGTGTGGTAGTGTGAGTGTGTGGTAGTGTGAGTGTGTGGTAGTGTGGTAGTGTGAGTGTGGTAGTGTGAGTGTGGTAGTGTGGTAGTGTGAGTGTGGTAGTGTGGTAGTGTGAGTGTGTGGTAGTGTGAGTGTGTGGTAGTGTGAGTGTGTGGTAGTGTGGTAGTGTGTGGTAGTGTGGTAGTGTGAGTGTGTGGTAGTGTGGTAGTGTGGTAGTGTGGTAGTGTGAGTGTGTGGTAGTGTGGTAGTGTGAGTGTGTGGTAGTGTGAGTGTGTGGTAGTGTGGTAGTGTGTGGTAGTGTGAGTGTGTGGTAGTGTGGTAGTGTGAGTGTGTGGTAGTGTGGTAGTGTGAGTGTGTGGTAGTGTGGTAGTGTGTGGTAGTGTGAGTGTGTGGTAGTGTGGTAGTGTGAGTGTGTGAGTGTGGTAGTGTGAGTGTGTGGTAGTGTGGTAGTGTGTGGTAGTGTGGTAGTGTGAGTGTGTGGTAGTGTGAGTGTGTGGTAGTGTGTGGTAGTGTGTGGTAGTGTGAGTGTGTGGTAGTGTGGTAGTGTGAGTGTGTGGTAGTGTGGTAGTGTGGTAGTGTGGTAGTGTGAGTGTGTGGTAGTGTGTGAGTGTGTGGTAGTGTGGTAGTGTGGTAGTGTGAGTGTGTGGTAGTGTAGTAGTGTGAGTGTGGTATTGTGGTAGTGTGGTAGTGTGTTAGTGTGAGTGTGGTAGTGTGGTAGTGTGGTAGTGTGAGTGTGTGGTAGTGTGGTAGTGTGAGTGTGTGGTAGTGTAGTAGTGTGAGTGTGTGGTAGTGTGCAGGGAAGTCATTCTAGTCTTTATTTTCCAGATCAGAAGCCAAGTGTTGTGCGGAACGATTATCTCCTGTGTCCTGCGCCAGTGCTGTATGCAGTCGGACAGTAAGTACTCCATGAGAAGGTGGTTCCATAAAGACGTGTGTGTGTGCGTGTGTGTGTGTGTGTGTGTGTGTGTGTGTGTGTGTGTGTGTGTGTGTGTGTGTGTGTGTGTGTGTGTGTGTGTGTGTGTGTGTGTGTGTGTGTGTGTGTTAACACATCCCCACTGACATTCCAACACCGTACCGGTGTCTCTATGTCGTCGTTAAATCAAGCCAGCCCTCACATACTTTCCAGTATTTGAAAGCATTTGAGATATGTATTTAACCCATGGTCTGAACAAAAACAGAAAGCCACTGCAGAGCTCAAGAACTGAAATTGAGTATGTAGAGATTATTTTTTTCCTTCACGGTTTTAATCTTCAAACACAACAACACCTTCTACTTATGTTATCTCTGACTCCAATCTAAAATAGTATGATTGTATTGCGGGGAAATGTGGTCCAGAACATATCAAGATTAGAAACGTTTCCATGAGATTTATTTTTATTTTTAAATGTATAGCAAATTGATCTACACACAATCCGGCAGTAACATCATCTCATATAATCCACTCAAATGTTCTAATCCAAAACTGCTTCTGATAACATGTTTTGTACAATTGTCCTTTGGGTCAGGGCCCGTATTCACAAAGAGTCTCAGAGAACGAGTACTGATCTAGGATCAGGTTCTGTCAGGGCCCGTATTCACAAAGAGTCTCAGAGAACGAGTACTGATCTAGGATCAGGTTCTGTCAGGGTCCGTATTCACAAAGAGTCTCAGAGAACGAGTACTGATCTAGGATCAGGTTCTGTCAGGGTCCGTATTCACGAAGAGTCTCAGAGAACGAGTACTGATCTAGGATCAGGTTCTGTCAGGGTCCGTATTCACAAAGAGTCTCAGAGAACGAGTACTGATCTAGGATCAGGTTCTGTCAGGGCCCGTATTCACAAAGACTCAGAGAACGAGTACTGATCTAGGATCAGGTTCTGTCAGGGCCCGTATTCACAAAGAGTCTCAAAGAACGAGTACTGATCTAGGATCAGGTTCTGTCAGGGCCCGTATTCACAAAGAGTCTCAAAGAACGAGTACTGATCTAGGATCAGGTTCTGTCAGGGCCCGTATTCACAAAGAGTCTCAAAGAACGAGTACTGATCTAGGATCAGGTTCTGTCAGGGCCCGTATTCACAAAGAGTCTCAAAGAACGAGTACTGATCTAGGATCAGGTTCTGTCAGGGTCCGTATTCACAAAGAGTCTCAAATAACGAGTACTGATCTAGGATCAGGTTCTGTCAGGGCCCGTATTCACAAAGAGTCTCAAAGAACGAGTACTGATCTAGGATCAGGTTCTGTCAGGGCCCGTATTCACAAAGAGTCTTAGAGAGGGGAGTGCTAATCTCACATCAGTTTTGCCTATTAGATCATGATGACTAGGAGGGAAGAACCTGATCCTAGATCAGTACTCGTTATTTGAGACTCTTTGTGAATACGGGCCCTGACAGAACGTGATCTCCTCCTGCTCCTGTTATCTGAAGAGTCTTGCTTAATTAACTCTTGGCATGGCCACGGTGACCCATTAAGTAGTTAGCTGTTAGGCCTGGTACAGCGGGCTGGGGCGGGCCAGGGTAGTGGGTAAACACATCTGTTCTGGGGCTTTAAAGGGTCGTGCGACAGATGCAGCGATTCCCTTCTCCACGGTCTCTTCATTTAAATAATTCACCGACGCTACTGTGACAATCCCCCTTTCCTGCCCATCCCTGCCCCCCCCCCCCCGGACCACCTGCATCATGGAATCATGGAACGTCTGAAAGTTTTGTCTCCGACTCCGTCCATCTGTCTGCCTCTCTGCTGTCTCCGTCACCGTAGATGGTGATGCTGGGGGGGGGGGGCGGGGGGGTTATCGGTTTGATCGGTTGGTTAGCATGGACGCTAGCAGAGGAAAAAGCCTGTATAGCGTCGAAGATGGATTATATTGGCCAAGAGTATTGAGCTTTTTGTGGTGCTTTGTGTTCTCTGGTTTGATCTATAGCATGTGGTTTGGTCTATAACATGTGGTTAGGTCTATAACATGTCTATAACATGTGGTTTGGTCTATAACATGTGGTTTGGTCTATAACATGTCTATAACATGTGGTTTAGTCTATAACATGTGGTTTGGTCTATAACATGTCTATAACATGTGGTTTAGTCTATAACATGTGGTTTGGTCTATAACATGTCTATAACATGTGGTTTGGTCTATAACATGTGGTTTGGTCTATAACATGTGGTTTGGTCTATAACATGTGGTTTGGTCTATAACATGTCTATAACATGTGGTTTGGTCTATAACATGTGGTTTAGTCTATAACATGTGGTTTAGTCTATAACATGTGGTTTGGTCTATAACATGCGGTTTGGTCTATAACATGTGGTTTGGTCTATAACTTGTGGTTTGGTCTAAAACATGTGGTTTGGTCTATAACATGTCTATAACATGTGGTTTGGTCTATAACATGTGGTTTGGTCTATAACATGTGGTTTGGTCTATAACATGTCTGTAACATGTGGTTTGGTCTGTAACATGTGGTTTAGTCTATAACATGTGGTTTGGTCTATAACATGTGGTTTGGTCTATAACATGTCTATAACATGTGGCTTGGTCTGTAACATGTGGTTTGGTCTGTAACATGTGGTTAGGTCTATAACATGTCTATAACATGTGGTTTGGTCTATAACATGTGGTTTGGTCTATAACATGTCTATAACATGTGGTTTGGTCTGTAACGTGGTTTGGTCTGTAACATGTGGTTTGGTCTATAACATGTCTATAACATGTGGTTTAGTCTATAACATGTGGTTTGGTCTATAACATGTCTATAACATGTGGTTAAGTCTATAACATGTCTATAACATGTGGTTTGGTCGATAACATGTCTACAACATGTGGTTTGGTCTATAACATGTGGTTTGGTTTGTAACATGTCTATAACATGTGGTTTGGTCTATAACATGTCTATAACATGTGGTTTGGTCTATAACATGTCTATAACATGTGGTTTGGTCTATAACATGTCTATAACATGTGGTTTGGTCTATAACATGTGGTTTGGTCTATAACATGTGGTTTGGTCTATAACATGTGCTTTGGTCTATAACATGTGTTTTGGTCTATAACATGTCTATAACATGTGGTTTGGTCTATAACATGTCTATAACATGTGGTTAAGTCTATAACATGTCTATAATATGTGGTTTGGTCTATAACATGTCTATAACATGTGGTTTTGTCTATAACATGTCTATAACATGTGGTTAAGTCTATAACATGTCTATAACATGTGGTTTGGTCGATAACATGTCTATAACATGTGGTTTGGTTTGTAACATGTCTATAACATGTGGTTTGGTTTGTAACATGTCTATAACATGTGGTTTGGTCTATAACATGTGGTTTGGTCTATAACATGTCTATAACATGTGGTTTAGTCTAATACACGTTCAATATACAATACACATTAGACATACCATACACATTAGACATACCATACACATTAGACATACCATACACATTAGACATGCCATACACATTAGACATACCATACACTTTCCATATACAATACACGTTCAGTCAATTGGTGGTGGCACGGGTCTCATCTGTGGTGACAGCTGTGTCATGGTTCAGTCCTTGAACACAGGCATCTGTTGGTGGCCCTAACCCTCTCCACCATATCGCTCCATTAGGTAGGGGCCCGCCGTGTCCTCCTGTCCCATAACCCCCCCCCCCGGTGTGTTGGTGATAACAAGGTTGGTTGAGTGGTGGAGCTCTTGGTCCACCGTGTCTCACCTGGTGTTCACACAACAACGGTGGAGGGTAGAAGGAAACTTAAGGGCCTGGTTGACACCTGGCTAACACCTGGCTGACACCTGGCTGACACCTGGCAACAGACAGGACAGGACAGGACAGGACAGCTAGCTAATGCAGCAAGCCTCGTGAATAACGGAACAGGACAATCGAAGGGCGCTCCGCGGGCTGGCGACCGTGTCAGCGGTCCAATTGGCGCCATTTTTGATGTCATAGCCATAAACATCTCTGGTTCGTTGAAAAGCGGAGCGTCTCCTGGTGGATCTGTCTTCCTGTGACGTTAAGGTCAGGTGGTGTGACAGATATTCTTTTCTTGGCCCGATGTAAAGACTCACTAGTTGAGCCCTGTGCCCTGAAGGTAAAGAATGGGATCCCAATGGGGGAAAAAAACAGACGGTGGATGTATGATTCAATACCTTTTAGTGATACAACAAAAAACCTGGAGTTTATGTATCGACTAATATGCACAGCAAGTCATGAGTAGCAATCCAAAATATTTATCAGGTTTAATAGTTCAGAGGAAACTTGTGTTGAAGAGGAGAAATAGTGTAACTTTAGTTTTGTGGGTGTGGTCAGCAGCACCGTGTTCCACAAAAGCATAAAAAACAGGTAAATAATACATGGATATATCCTTCTGTCACTCTGTCTCTTCTTATAACCGGTGATGCTATAAAACCCTGTGAATGACAGTTGAAGGCAAGGCCCCAGCTGTGGGGTTATGTCTGAATAGATGGGAGACGAGAGGGGGAAATGTCATGCCAGAGGTAAAATGGGCGGGGGGGGGGGGGGGATCACTCTAAAACCCTGTAAAGACTGACACACGTTCCCAGGGACACCAAGGCAGACGACCCAGGTCTCTCCTCTCTTTGTATCACTGGAGATCTCTAAACTGGGATATGGACAAACCTGGGTTCAACTAATTTTGAAATCATTCCAAATACTTTATCTAGGCTTGCCTGACTGACTGGATCAATAGAACAGTCCCAAGACTATAAATTACGCAGATCCGGCACTCCAGGCAGAATAGAGAAAATGCTAAAAGTATTGAAGAAGATTTCCATATAGTATTTGATCCCAGGTCTGGTCATTGGAGCTCTCTGAGCCGCGATGTGGAAAGTTCTCTTTCCCTCCCCACTCTAGTGGTCTCTGTGTCTAGTGGCTTCTGTCGGAGCGCCTCGTCGTCCTGGGTGACGCTAAGCGCTAGTGATACGATACAGCTGGACGATCACCGGTGTCAGTAATGGCTTTCCAACTTTTCCTTAAAGACGGGGGAAAATTGAGGAGGGTGAATTATTCAGAGTTGAACATATTGCAGAGGACGGCTGTCACTAAGAGTTGTGGAAACGTCGCCCGTCTGGAGGACGCGTGGCGGAGGTCCTGACAGTATAGAGGAAACTCTTTGAACTCAGAAGAGAGGGATTGTGGTACGGAACGAACCTCAAGAGTGGGTGATCAAACGTTAGGCCAAACACATGTTTAAGTTTCCATTCCATTCAAATGTCTGCAATGTAACGTGTGTTTGTTTTTGCAGTCGTCTTGGCCTGGTCATGCAAAAGGGGATATTTCTCCTGGTTAAATAGAATCTACAGTATATTGTATGTATAATTAAAGGATGATCGCTTTTTTGGAGAAAGAAGTGCAAAAAAGATGGCGATCGTTGAAACGAATCAAAATATTGTTTTTTTATTTCAATCAGACTATTTCACTGAGTGATGATGTCCTCACCAAAAAAAAAGTATGTTCACACAATCACAGTATTTGGTTTTTGTGTTAATCAAAAAAAATTATGTTGAAATTGACTTACATCTATGTAAGAGGAACACATGTTTTTGTCCTTGTTTGTGCAACAGTAACTCTCACCAACTACACAGAAAACATATATAAGCACAATATGCAGCAATTTCAATTTTTTTTATTGAGTTACAGTTCATATGAGGAAATCAGTCAATTGGAAATAAATTCATTAGTCCCTAAATTATGGATTTCACATGACTGGGAATACAGATATGCATCTGTCGGTCACAGAGACCTTAAACAAAAAGGTAGGAGTGTGGATCAGATAACCAGTCAGTATCTGGTGTGACCACCATTTGCCTCATGCAGAGCGACTCATCTTCTTCACATAGAGTTGATCAGGATTTGATTGTGATATAATTAAGTTGTTGGTGCATATACACTGAGTGCACAAAACATTAGGAACACCTTCCTAATATTGAGTTGCATCCCCTTTTGCCCTTAAAACAGCCACAATTCGTCGAGGCATGGACTCTAAACGTTGTCGAAAGAGTTGTTGACTTCAATGATTCCCACAGTTGTGTCAAGTTGGCTGGATGGCCTTTGGGTGGTGGACCATTCTTGACACACACGGGAAACTGTTGCGCGTGAAAAACTCAGCCGTGTTGCAGTTCTTGACACTCTCAAACCGGTGCGCCTGGCACCTACTACCACACCCCGTTCAAAGGCACATCAATCTTTTGTCTTGCCCCATTCACCCTCCGAATGACACACAGACATAACCCATGTCTCAATTGCCTCAAGGCTTAAAAATCCTTCTTTAACCTGTCTCCTCCCCTTCCTCGACACTGATTGAAGTGGATTTAACAAGTGACCTCAATAACGGATCGTAGCTTTCACCTGGATTCAGCTGGTCAGTCTATGTCATGGGAAAAGCAAGTGTTCCTAATGTTTTGTCAACTCAGTGTAAAACCTGTAATAGTCAGCAGAAAAAGAGAATGTCCATGGCTTAAATCATAGTATTTTTTTCCAACCGTAATTCTAAGAGAGCGGACCTTCTCTTTGTCTTCTTCCTCTATTTCTTCTAAAGCACAGAGCCCAAGTCACAGACACGGCCCCTCCTAACTTTATTCCATAATACCAGTCAAAGTCACAGACACGGCCCCTCCTAACTTTATTCCATAATACCAGTCAAAGTCACAGACACGGCCCCTCCTAAATGTATTCCACAATACCAGTCAAAGTCACAGACACGGCCCCTCCT
This sequence comes from Salvelinus alpinus, assembly GCF_045679555.1. Taxonomy (NCBI): domain Eukaryota; kingdom Metazoa; phylum Chordata; class Actinopteri; order Salmoniformes; family Salmonidae; genus Salvelinus; species Salvelinus alpinus. The sequence continues at coordinate 6,529,756 of NC_092104.1, read as the reverse complement.
AAATGTGTTCCACAATACCATGCAAAGTCACAGACACGGCCCCTCCTAAATGTGTTCCACAATACCAGTCAAAGCAAAGTCACAGACACGGCCCCTCCTAAATGTGTTCCACAATACCAGGCAAAGTCACAGACACAGCCCCTCTTAAATGTGTTCCACAATACCAGTCAAAGCAAAGTCACAGACACGGCCCCTCCTAAATGTGTTCCACAGTACCAGTCAAAGTCACAGACACAGCCCCTCTTAAATGTGTTCCACAATACCAGTCAAAGCAAAGTCACAGACACGGCCCCTCCTAAATGTGTTCCACAGTACCAGTCAAAGTCACAGACACAGCCCCTCTTAAATGTGTTCCACAATACCAGTCAAAGCAAAGTCACAGACACGGCCCCTCCTAAATGTGTTCCACAGTACCAGTCAAAGTCACAGACACGGTCCCTCCTAAATGTATTCCACAATACCAGTCAAAGCCAAGTCACAGACACGGCCCCTCCTAAATGTGTTCCACAATACCAGTCAAAGTCACAGACACGGTCCCTCCTAAATGTGTTCCACAATACCAGTCAAAGTCACAGACACGGCCCCTCCTAAATGTGTTCCACAGTACCAGTCAAAGCCACAGACACAGCCCCTCCTAAATGTGTTCCACAATACCAGTCAAAGTCACAGACTTTGCCTCTCCTAAATGTGTTCCTCCTAAAAGTCACAGACTTTCACAGTCACAGCCCCTCCTAAATGTGTTCCACAATACCAGTCAAAGTCAAGTGGACAGGAACAAAAACATGAGGCGTAGTGTTTAAAAAAAAAAAGGACATACATCCATCATTTAAGTATTGAGTGTGGAAATAGGAAAGGCGATATAAAGTTTGAACAAGGGGGGGGGGGGGTCAGGCGATTTAAATTCCAGTACCATACTAGCGGACAGTATGACAGAGAGTCAGGTGGCAGCTCATCTGTTGGAGCCGCAGGAGAGTAGAAGGCCCGAGGCAGAGCCCAGGGCGAAACCAACTGCACAGAGAGAACACACACATACCTTCATCTCCCACACACACAGCCAGGCGAACAATCAGACCAGACAATAGACAGTGTTTTACATATTTCTTAATTTTGGGGTGGGGGGGGGTGGGGGGGGGTGATTTCAGGCATTTCAGTCGTTCCGTTTCCTGCTTAAAGGCATGGTAATTGGATCTGGCATAATGGACATACGGAAATCGCTCTGCCGTTCATCATTAGGGTTTTAATTGCGCCATTTTGAACTCGTTCCCCTCGTGAAAAATAAGTCATACACAGGCCCCTCCCCCCTATTCAGGGTTATTGTGGTGTTAAACAGTGTGTGTTGTGCTTGTCTTTCTAGGTCCATGGATGTCCTGATAAGTCTGAACCATGGAAAGTCATTTATCCTTAGTGCCTTCACCATCTACGCCACAACATGTGTGAGTTTTACATTGTCCAATATCTGTTAACAAAAGGGTAAAGTAATACAGTCTATATTTATCTACACCTTGTGTATAGGTAGAATACACGTACTTTACAAACTGAGCCACACGGGACACATGTCCTATGTGCATACCTCTGACATAATGACCTCTGACTGGTCTATTCGGTCTGACATAATGACCTCTGACTCGTCTATTCGGTCTGACATAATGACCTCTGACTGGTCTATTCGGTCTGACATAATGACCTCTGACTCGTCTATTCGGTCTGACATAATGACCTCTGACTCGTCTATTCGGTCTGACATCTGACCTCTGACTGGTCTATTCGGTCCTACATAATGACCTCTGACTCGTCTATTCGGTCTGACATCTGACCTCTGACTGGTCTATTCGGTCTGACATAATGACCTCTGACTCGTCTATTCGGTCTGACATAATGACCTCTGACTCGTCTATTCGGTCTGACATAATGACCTCTGACTGGTCTATTCGGTCTGACATAATGACCTCTGACTCGTCTATTCGGTCTGACATCTGACCTCTGACTGGTCTATTCGGTCTGACATAATGACCTCTGACTCGTCTATTCGGTCTGACATAATGACCTCTGACTCGTCTATTCGGTCTGACATCTGACCTCTGACTGGTCTATTCGGTCTGACATAATGACCTCTGACTCGTCTATTCGGTCTGACATCTGACCTCTGACTGGTCTATTCGGTCTGACATAATGACCTCTGACTCGTCTATTCGGTCTGACATAATGACCTCTGACTGGTCTATTCGGTCTGACATAATGACCTCTGACTCGTCTATTCGGTCTGACATAATGACCTCTGACTCGTCTATTCGGTCCTACATAATGACCTCTGACTGGTCTATTCGGTCTAACGTGTATTTTTCTCTCCCTGTGTCAGTCGGACGGCCTGGCTGTAGCCATAGTGTTCCTGGTGCTGTTGTTACTGGTAGCGTTAGCAGCGGCGTGGTGGTTCTGGCCTCTCTGCTGCACTGTGGTGAGTCTTACAACGCGGTCTATAACATAAAACACTGACACATTTATAACATACAGAAGTGGTCCTGCTCTGGGGTTAATTTACACATTTATAACATACAGACATTTACTTATATTTAACTAGGCATGTCAGTTAAGAACAGATTCTTATTTTAAATGACGGCCCAGGAACAGTGGGTTAACTGCCTTGTTCAGGGGTAGAATGACAGATTTTCTTTTACCTAGTCTGCTCGGGGATTCGATATTGCAACTTTCCGGTTACTAGTCCAACCCTCTAACCAATAGGTTACCTGCCGGTTCAGCTCTGGTGGTTCATTTACACATTTAAAACATACAGAAATGGTCCTGCTCTGGCTGTTAATTTGTATTAAAAAACACAGAACATAATTTAAATGTTTTGTCATGCGCCAATTTGTTGAGTAAGTTTGACGCTACTAAAATACTACTTCTTTACTCTGGTAAGTTATCTTTGTGTATTTTGTAATATACTCCTCAATGTGTCCTTCCTGTGTCAGCAAGCTGCAGACTCGACTGTCAGCAACTTAAACAATCATTGTAAACTCTAATGTCCCTCTTAACTACAAGTCTCTGTTTCAACAGACGATTGTATATCAATGAGAATGAACTGTATAAATAAAGGTTACATGACAGCGTAAACACAGAACCTGTCTGACTCTGGAAATGATCCGTGTAAGTAAAGATATGCCAACCCAGTCTAAGCCTTAGCCAAAAGCCGTTACTATAACCATGCCCCAGCATCAGCCCTCCCTCCCTGTGGGGTGACGCCAGGTAAACTCCACCATCACGGACAAGCCAGTCATGAATGGTTGTGCTCGTGCCAGCCATGCTCTGCGGTCTCCACATTGTTCAAGAGCTCAGCTGAGTTGAGGTGATTGGCATTGGCAAGCAGCCAGCTCCACTGTTAAACTCTTCTTCACCCCCCCTGTTTTACCTCATACTGCCTGCAAAGAGCTGCACAGCACCACAGAGGAAGAGGCTCGAACAGAAAGGGAACAGGAAGTAGTAACTATAGCGATAGATATATGTGTTCTATTTAACTCTCAGATCTTTACCACATCCTGTATCTGGAAACAGTAGAGTCTGTTTAGTGTCGTGTGGCTCTGCTCTTCCAGGAAGCACTTCTCTTCTTCTTTTTTTTTGGCGCAGATTTTTCTATTCCCCATCTCGTGTTTCGTGTTATGATGGTTTGTTCGGGTTGATATTAAATATCGGTTTCATAGCCTTTGTTCACACCAAACCTTTTTTGTACGTCATATATCATATTTTCCTCCTTGGTGGGGAGTTTCAGTATGTTTTTATGGCTCATGGATTCTCAGTGCTTTGTCATCAGCATATCAACCCCCCCCCCCCTCCCACAACCCATTTCACGTCTTCCTCTCTCCATTTAGAAAAGCCCACAGTTTACAGATGATGGTTTCAGGACATATATAATGCCTACAGGATGGTATGTCCTTTGACCCCCTCTGTCCCCCTCTTCTATATGGGAACCCTGACAAACAGAAATATACCATCACCAAAACCATCACCAATACCATCACCAATCACCAATACCATCACCAATACCATTCACCAATCACCAATACCATCACCAATACCATCACCAATCACCATTACCATCACCATGACAATCACCAATACCATCACCAAAACATCACCAAAACCTTCACCAATACCATCACCAATCACCAACACAATCACCATTACCATTACCAACACCATCACCAATCACCAATACCATCACCAATACCATTCACCAATCACCAATACCATCACCAATACCATCACCAATCACCATTACCATCACCATGACAATCACCAATACCATCACCAAAACATCACCAAAACCTTCACCAATACCATCACCAATCACCAACACAATCACCATTACCATTACCAACACCATCACCAATCACCAATACCATCACCAATACCATCACCAATCACCAATACCATCACCAATCAGTATCACCAACACCAACAGTATCACCAGCAGCAGCCTCCAAATAATAAATAATACTGCCAATAATAATGTCATAATTATATGCGTCACCTCTCTTCGTCCAGGATGAGATGGAAGCATATTTTGGAAAACCAACAAAGACATTGCAATGTAAAGCCCCTGCAGCATGTCTGGCTGGGGATGTGTTTGTCTTGGTGCTGGAACTGCTGCTACTGCTCTCCATCAGGGACCTGGGGAGAGGAGGAGAGAGGGGGAGGGGGGAGGAGGGGAGGGTAGAGGGGGAGGGGAGGTTAGAGGAGGAGAGGGAGATGAGGGGGGGAGAGGAGGAGGGGAGGGTAGAGGAGGAGAGGGAGGAGGGGGGAGATGGAGAGGAGGAGGGGAGGGTAGAGGGGGAGAGGAGGAGAGAGGGAGAGGAGGAGGAGGGGGAGGAGGGGGGGAGGAGGAGAGAGGGAGAGGAGGAGGGGGGAGAGGGAGAGGAGGGGGGAGGGAGAGGGGGAAGGGGTAGAGGAGAGGAGGCGTGGGAAGATGGGGAGAGGGAGAGGAGGAAGGGGGAGAGGAGGAGAGGGAAGAGCGGGAGAGGAAGAGAGGGGTAGAGGGAGAGGAGGAGAGGGGGAAGGGTTAGAGGAAAAGAGGAGGAGAGGGGAAGAGGAGGAGGGGAGGAGAGGAGAGGTAGAGGAGGAGAGGAGAAGAGGAGAGGTAGAAGAGGAGAGGGGAAGAGGATGAGGGATGGGGAGGAGAGGGGGTTGGGAGAGGAAGAGAGGGGAAGAGGATGAGGAGGAGAGGGGAGGAGAGGAGAGGTAGAGGAGGAGAGGGGAAGAGGATGAGGGATAAGGGAGGAGAGGGGGTTGGGAGAGGAAGAGAGGGGAAGAGGATGAGGAGGAGAGGGGAGGATAGGAGTGGAGAAGAGGAGAGGTAGAGGAGGAGAGGGGAAGAGGATGAGGGATAAGGGAGGAGAGGGGGTTGGGAGAGGAAGAGAGGGGAAGAGGATGAGGAGGAGAGGGGAGGAGAGGAGTGGAGAAGAGGAGAGGTAGAGGAGGAGAGGGGAAGAGGATGAGGGATAAGGGAGGAGAGGGGGTTGGGAGAGGAAGAGAGGGGAAGAGGATGAGGAGGAGAGGGGAGGATAGGAGTGGAGAAGAGGAGAGGTAGAGGAGGAGAGGGGAAGAGGATGAGGGATAGGGGAGGAGAGGGGGTTGGGAGAGGAAGAGAGGGGAAGAGGATGAGGAGGAGAGGGGAGGGGAGGAGAGGGTGAAAGGAGAAGAGGGCATTTGTGTGGGTTGTTAATATTTCAACACCCAGTCTGTCAGGTTTCAGCTGGTTTCAGAGTCACGACAGTCAGGATGAGGAGGTGAGGATAGGTTGGGATGAGGACAGGATCACGCACGCACGCACACACACACACACACACACACACACACACACACACACACACACACACACACACACACACACACACACACACACACACACACACACACACACACACACACACACACACACACACACACACACCATCTCCTTCCCACATGGAACCTTGCCGGGCACGCTGTCATGCAAACTGTGGTGCCGGTGGTGAATTAAGCCTTTATTTATGTTTAGAGGAAATAAGCACACAGAGCTACACCCCTCCTTCCTACCCTGATTAAACTACACCCCTCCTATCTACCCTGATTAAACTACACCCCTCTCTCCTACCCTGATTGAGCTACACCCCTCTCTCCTACCCTGATTGAGCTACACCCCTCCTTCCTACCCTGATTAAACTACACCCCTCATACCCTGATTAAACTACACCCCATCTCTTCTACCCTGATTAAACTACACCCCCCTCTCCTACCCTGATTGAGCTACACCCCTCCTTCCTACCCTGATTAAACTACACCCCTCCTACCTACCCTGATTAAACTACACCCCCCCTATCCTACCCTGATTAAACTACGCCCCTCTCTCCTACCCTGATTGAGCTACACCCCTCTCTCCTACCCCGATTGAGCTACACCCCTCCTTCCTACCCTGATTAAACTACACCCCTCCTACCCTGATTAAACTACACCCCATCTCTCCTATCCTGATTAAACTACACCCCCCTCTCCTACCCTGATTGAGCTACACCCCTCCTTCCTACCCTGATTGAGCTACACCCCTCCTTCCTACCCTGATTGAGCTACACCCCTCTCTCCTACCCTGATTAAACTACACCCCTCTATCCTACCCTGATTGAACTACACCCCCTCTCTTCTACCCTGATATGAACTACCCCCCTCTCCTACCCTGATATGAACTACCCCCCTCTCCTACCCTGATATGAACTACCCCCCCTCCTACCCTGATATGAACTACACCCCTCTCCTACCCTGATATGAACTACCCCCCCTCCTACCCTGATAGGAACTACACCTCTCCCCTGATATGAACTACCCCCCTCCCCTCTCCCCTGATATGAACTACCCTCCTCCCTCTACCCTGATATTAACTACCCCCCTCCCTCCTACACTGATTAGAACTACCCCCTCCCTCCTACCCTGATTGAACCTACCCCTACCCTGATATGAACTCCCCCATCCCTACCCTGATATGAACTACCCCCCCTCCCCTGATATGAACTACCCCCCTTCCCTGATATGAACTACCCCCCACCCTCCTACCCTGATATGAACTACCCCCCCCCCCCCCCCTGATATGAACTACCCCCCTTCCCTGATATGAACTACCCCCCACCCTCCTACCCTGATATGAACTACCCCCCTCCCCTGAATCTGTTGTTTTAATTCGTTTTTCATACAGGGATGTATGTGTGTTGTGGTGGGCTTAAAGACACAGAGCACAATATAGCTTTCTGTCTTCTATTACATTGATGACGAGTGAGAGAATATGCCTCTGTTGTCACTCAGGAACAGAGGTCTACTGGGCAAGAGGCTTGAATAGTTTCTCTCCTGCTATGCCCTTGAACTGTCTTTCACCTCTTGTTATTATGTGGTATTCAATATTTCCTGTCAGATCATGCTAAACTTTAATGTGTACAGTAGATCCTAAATGGAATCCCATTATGTGTAATTGCTGGCTATGTGAACATCTCTTAAAATCATTACCTTCAGCATTTCTCTGAAACAGGTTTAATTTGTCCGTAATGAAGTGCATCATTTATAATTTGCAAATATGCTACCTGCTACTGGATATGCCAGGATAAGCTGCTGAAACAGCTTGACTCAACATAGTGGGTTTTAAACAGTTTGACTCAACATGGAGGGTTAAACAGTTTGACTCAACATGGAGGGTATAAACTGTTTGACTCATTATGGAGGGTTAAACAGTTTGACTCAACATGGAGGGTTAAACAGTTTGACTCAACATGGAGGGTATAAACTGTTTGACTCAACATGGAGGGTTAAACAGTTTGACTCAACATGGAGGGTTAAACAGTTTAACTCAACATGGAGGGTATAAACTGTTTGACTCAACATGGAGGGTATAAACAGTTTAACTCATTATGGAGGGTTAAACAGTGTAACTCAACATCGAGGGTTAAACAGTTTAACTCAACGTGGAGGGTTAAACAGTTTGACTCAACGTGGAGGGTTTAAACAGCTTGACTCAAAATGGAGGGTTTAAACAGTTTAACTCAACGTGGAGGGTTCCAACAGCTTGACTCAACATAGTGGGTTTTAAACAGTTTAACTCAACATGGAGGGTTTAAAATGGGGATAAAATTAATGGGATTAACATTAGCAATTCCAATTGGACAATTAACAGAGAGGGCCATATGGTTATGATGCCGTGAGTGGCTGTGATTGGTCAAGGGAACCTGGTGTTTGTTTTGCAGCTTTGGGCCTGATCAGGCTAAATGTCAGATGGTTAAGTATTTAGTATTTATTAGGATCCCCCATCCACTAAAATCCAGCAACACACGCACGCACACACACACACACACACACACACACACACACACACACACACACACACACACACACACACACACACACACACACACACACACACACACACACACACACACACACACACACACACACACACACACCAGATGGTTAAGTAACCAGAGACATAGCTAGTTTATGAATTACTGTGCGAGCACCGCATGCTTCCGCTACGCTTGCTGTTAGCGTCCCGTCCCTGGCCACATCTGTTTGTCTGGTAGTTAGAGAACTACACAGCCACGTCCTGTAACAGCAGACCCACAGTCATTTGTATAATGCTTTATTTATCCCACAATATGTCCTGGAAATCTGCTGCATAATTACTTAATAAAAGGAGCTAATCCGCGAACGTACGGTCCAAAACGTACGGTCTGCCCAGAATGACGTTAATCATTCTACAGTGTAGAGTAGAGCTGACGGACAGACAGACAGACAGACAGGAAGATAGACAAACTCACAGACGTGACTGGATTTGAGTCAAAGAGCATTTAATTAACCCTAATTGATTATTTTGTCATTAATATAATGACAACAGTACATTAGCTGCATTAACAGGAGAGGTGGGTATAACGGCACCGGAGTCACAGCCACTGTCACAGACAGGACAGGTCTGCTCGTCAGTCAGTAGTCACAACCACTGTCACAGACAGGACAGGTCTGCTCGTCAGTCAGTAGTCAGAAGTCACAGCCACTGTCACAGACAGGACAGGTCTGCTCGTCAGTCAGTAGTCAGTCGTCACATCCACTGTCACAGACAGGACAGGTCTGCTCGTCAGTCAGTGTCACAACCACTGTCACAGACAGGACAGGTCTGCTCGTCAGTCAGTAGTCAGTAGTCACAACCACTGTCACAGACAGGACAGGTCTGCTCGTCAGTCAGTAGTCAGAAGTCACAGCCACTGTCACAGACAGGACAGGTCTGCTCGTCAGTCAGTAGTCAGTCGTCACAACCACTGTCACAGACAGGACAGGTCTGCTCGTCAGTCAGTGTCACAACCACTGTCACAGACAGGACAGGTCTGCTCGTCAGTCAGTAGTCAGTAGTCACAACCACTGTCACAGACAGGACAGGTCTGCTCGTCAGTCAATAGTCAGTCGTCACAACCAC
>NC_092104.1:6490287-6515287 GCF_045679555.1 Salvelinus alpinus | reverse complement strand
GCATTACATCACCCAGCATTACAACACCCAGCATTACAACACCCAGCATTACAACACCCAGCACCCAGCATTACATCACCCAGCATTACATCACCCAGCATTACATCACCCAGCATTACAGCACCCAGCATTACATCACCCAGCATTACATCACCCAGCATTACAACACCCAGCATTACATCACCCAGCATTACATCACCCAGCATTACAACACCCAGCATTACAACACCCAGCATTACAACACCCAGCATTACATCACCCAGCATTACATCACCCAGCATTACAGCACCCAGCATTACATCACCCAGCATTACATCACCCAGTATTACATCACCCAGCATTACAACACCCAGCATTACATCACCCAGCATTACAACACCCAGCATTACATCACCCAGCATTACATCACCCAGCATTACATCACCCAGCATTACATCACCCAGCATTACATCACCCAGCATTACAACACCCAGCATTACATCACCCAGCATTACAACACCCAGCATTACAACACCCAGCACCCAGCATTACATCACCCAGCATTACATCACCCAGCATTACAACACCCAGCATTACAACACCCAGCATTACAACACCCATCATTACAACACCCAGCATTACATCACCCAGCATTACAACACCCAGCATTACAACACCCAGCATTACATCACCCAGCATTACATCACCCAGCATTACATCACCCAGCATTACATCACCTAGCATTACAACACCCAGCATTACAACACCCAGCATTACAACACCCAGCATTACAACACCCAGCATCCAGCATTACATCACCCAGCATTACAACACCCAGCATTACAACACCCAGCATCCAGCATTACATCACCCAGCATTACATCACCCAGCATTACAACACCCAGCATCCAGCATTACATCACCCAGCATTACAACACCCAGCATTACAACACCCAGCATTAGATCACCCAGCATTACAGCACCCAGCATTACATCACCCAGCATTACAACACCCAGCATTACATCACCCAGCATTACAACACCCAGCATTACAACACCCAGCATTACATCACCCAGCATTACAACACCCAGCATTACATCACCCAGCATTACATCACCCAGCATTACATCACCCAGCATTACAACACCCAGCATTACAACACCCAGCATTACATCACCCAGCATTACATCACCCAGCATTACATCACCCAGCATTACAACACCCAGCATTACAACACCCAGTATTACATCACCCAGTATTACATCACCCAGCATTACAACACCCAGCATTACATCACCCAGCATTACAACACCCAGCATTACATCACCCAGCATTACATCACCCAGCATTACATCACCCAGCATTACATCACCCAGCATTACAACACCCAGCATTACATCACCCAGCATTACATCACCCAGCATTACATCACCCAGCATTACATCACCCAGCATTACATCACCCAGCATTACATCACCCAGCATTACATCACCCAGTATTACATCACCCAGCATTACAACACCCAGCACCCAGCATTACAACACCCAGCATTACAACACCCAGCATTACATCACCCAGCATTACAACACCCAGCACCCAGCATTACATCACCCAGCATTACATCACCCAGCATTACATCACCCAGCATTACATCACCCAGCATTACATCACCCAGTATTACATCACCCAGCATTACAACACCCAGCACCCAGCATTACAACACCCAGCATTACAACACCCAGCATTACATCACCCAGCATTACATCACCCAGCATTACAACACCCAGCATTACATCACCCAGCATTACATCACCCAGCATTACAACACCCAGTATTACATCACCCAGCATTACAACACCCAGCATTACAACACCCAGCATTACAACACCCAGCATTACATCACCCAGCATTACAACACCCAGCATTACATCACCCAGCATTACAACACCCAGCATTACATCACCCAGCATTACAACACCCAGCATTACAACACCCAGTATTACATCACCCAGCATTACAACACCCAGCACCCAGCATTACAACACCCAGTATTACAACACCCAGCATTACATCACCCAGTATTACATCACCCAGCATTACAACACCCAGCATTACATCACCCAGTATTACATCACCCAGCATTACAACACCCAGCATTACATCACCCAGCATTACAACACCCAGCATTACAACACCCAGCATTACATCACCCAGTATTACAACACCCAGCATTACATCACCCAGTATTACATCACCCAGCATTACAACACCCAGCATTACAACACCCAGCACCCAGCATTACAACACCCAGTATTACATCACCCAGCATTACAACACCCAGTATTACATCACCCAGCATTACAACACCCAGCATTACATCACCCAGTATTACAACACCCAGCATTACAACACCCAGCACCCAGCATTACAACACCCAGTATTACAACACCCAGTATTACATCACCCAGCATTACAACACCCAGCATTACATCACCCAGCATTACAACACCCAGCATTACATCACCCAGCATTACATCACCCAGCATTACAACGCCCAGCATTACATCACCCAGCATTACAACGCCCAGCATTACAACACCCAGCATTACAACACCCAGTATTACAACGCCCAGCATTACATCACCCAGCATTACATCACCCAGCATTACATCACCCAGCATTACAACGCCCAGCATTACATCACCCAGCATTACATCACCCAGCATTACATCACCCAGCATTACAACACCCAGCATTACAACACCCAGCATTACAACACCCAGCATTACATCACCCAGCATTACATCACCCAGCATTACAACACCCAGCACCCAGCATTACATCACCCAGCATTACATCACCCAGCATTACAACACCCAACACCCAGCATTACAACACCCAGCATTACAACACCCAGCATTACAACACCCAGCATTACATCACCCAGCATTACAACACCCAACACCCAGCATTACAACACCCAGCATTACATCACCCAGCATTACAACACCCAGCATTACAACACCCAGCATTACAACACCCAGCATTACATCACCCAGCACCCAGCATTACAACACCCAGCATTACAACACCCAGCACCCAGCATTACAACACCCAGCATTACAACACCCAGCATTACAACACCCAGCATTACAACACCCAGCATTACAACACCCAGCATTACAACACCCAGCATTACATCACCCAGCATTACATCACCCAGCATTACAACACCCAGCATTACATCACCCAGCATTACATCACCCAGCATTACATCACCCAGCATTACAACACCCAGCACCCAGCATTACAACACCCAGCATTACAACACCCAGCATTACAACACCCAGCATTACAACACCCAGCATTACAACACCCAGCATTACAACACCCAGCATTACATCACCCAGCATTACATCACCCAGCATTACAACACCCAGCATTACATCACCCAGCATTACAACACCCAGCATTACATCACCCAGCATTACATCACCCAGTATTACAACACCCAGCATTACAACACCCAGCATTACAACACCCAGCATTACAACACCTAGCATTACATCACCCAGCATTACATCACCCAGCATTACATCACCCAGCATTACAACACCCAGCATTACAACACCCAGCATTACAACACCCAGTATTACATCACCCAGTATTACATCACCCAGCATTACAACACCCAGCATTACATCACCCAGCATTACAACACCCAGCATTACAACACCCAGCATTACATCACCCAGCATTACATCACCCAGCATTACATCACCCAGCATTACAACACCCAGCATTACAACACCCAGCATTACATCACCCAGCATTGACTTCCAAGTCCAAGTTTTCAGGGTCATTCTATTCACATGCTTTCATATGTGTAAATATGTGTGTTTTTGTATATATGTGTGTGTGTGTGTGTGTGTGTGTGTGTGTGTGTGTGTGTGTGTGTGTGTGTGTGTGTGTGTGTGTGTGTGTGTGTGTGACTTTGTGCACCGACATTCATGACGTGTTTGTTATCCCCGTAGGAGCCGGAGGAGGATGACCAACTGCCCAAGAAGAAGTGGGCGACTGTAGACGCCTCGTACTACGGAGGGAGAGGGGCAGGAGGGATCAAACGCATGGAGGTTTACACTCTAAACACTCACTATGCTGGTCATGTAGCCATTGTGGAATTACTAGCTGGTTAGCTGTGTGTGTGTGCCTTTTACTTGCGTCCATCTTGCGAGTGACACAGATTGGAGGACAGTGAGAGACCCATAACATTCACTACACATGTTGTAGTCTGTACTACTGGTCTGGTTGTTTAACTTTTAACATCATTGGTTTCTCTGACACGGAGAGCCTGCTGCTGGATACAAGTGTACTTTTAATGGAGATTCAGAGGAACGAGGAAATCAATGGAAATGACATCGTTTTATTTCCGCCGTCTCTGCTCTGTCTAATGTGCATCACTCTATTTTGCTGCAGTTGACTTCCCTCAACAACATTACTAAACAGTAGTGTAGTTTTTAGCTCTGCCTTGGCTGGTTCATGCGTACGGTAAGGCCCATCACTCAGAACTAGTTCCCAGAGTGTGAACCTCCACGGACAGAGTGGGTCTGTAGTCATCTGGTGCTGAAATGTCACCTAGCAACCCAGAACGGAACAGCCTGGACGTTCTTTTGTTAAACGTTCCAGATGACAACAAACTCAAAACCCCTCGCTGTACTGTAGCTCTGCCCGGGCCGGCCAGTAATATCAGGGGCATAAAGCGAGTCTTCTGGGGTTCTGTGTGTGTGTGTGTGTGTGTGTGTGTGTGTGTGTGTGTGTGTGTGTGTGTGTGTGTGTGTGTGTGTGTGTGTGTGACTGTGTGTGTGTGACTGTGTGTGTGTGACTGTGTGTGTGGTATGATATGAGTCTGACATGACAGGTGCTGCCATCCCTCCTCCTCTCTCTCTCTTCTCAGCCTGGTTGTCTTAAGTCACAGGATGGATGGATCCAGGATAAAGGGTTGAGTGCTGCTGTCGGCTTCATGTAACTCTCCACCTCTCCATCTCCCTCCTACCTTCCAACTCTGGCCTTTGTTCCGCTCCCTCCCTCCCTCCCTCCCTCCCTCCCTCCCTCCCTCCCTCCCTCCCTCCCTCCCTCCCTCCCTCCCTCCCTCCCTTTCCTCCAAAGGGAATAGACATAGTTAAAACGTTCAAGCTAACATGTTTAAATCCCTTGCTTCACCACCCCTACCCCCTATCCCCTAACCCCTATCCCCTACCCAACCCCCCCCCCCCCCCCCCATATCCCCTACCCAACCCTTCCCCCTACCCCCTATCCCCTACCCTACCCAACCCTTCCCCCTACCCCCTATCACCTACCCACTAACCCCTATCCCCTACTCAACCCTACCCCCTCCCCATATCCCCTACCCAACCCTTCCCCCTACCCCCTGCCGTCTACCCCATCACCCAACTACTATCCCCTATCTCCTACTCTCTATCCCCTACCCCCTACCCTTCATTCCCTACCCCCTACTGTCTATCTTCTATCCCCTACCCTCTACTCTATCCTCTACCGTCTATCCCCTACCCCCTATCCCCTACCCCCTATCTACCCCTACACCCTACCTCCTACCCCCTACCGTCTATCCCCTACCCCCTTCTTTTACACCCTACCTACTACCACCTATCGTCTACCCCCTATCCTCTACCCCCCTACACCCTACCGTCTACCCCCTATCTCCTGCCCCCTACCTCCTACTACTCAGCACCAAGGACGATATTGGCATTGCAGGGATTTCCGAGGACGGTGGTGGCATTGCAGGGATTTCTGAGGACGTTGGTGACATAGCAGGGATTTCTGAGGACGTTGGTGACATAGCAGGGATTTCTGAGGACGTTGGGGGCATAGCAGGGATTTCTGAGGACGTTGGTGACATAGCAGGGATTTCTGAGGACGTTGGGGGCATAGCAGGGATTTCTGAGGACGTTGGTGACATAGCAGGGATTTCTGAGGACGTTGGTGACATAGCAGGGATTTCTGAGCACGTTGGTGGCATAGCAGGGATTTCCGAGGACGTTGGGGGGAAGCAATCATCCCTCCAGCTTTACCCACTAGTGTTGGGGCTTTGCTCAGCCACCGTCCTGTCCCCCATCTCCTCTTCTCTCTCTTCTTCTTCATACCATCCCCCCTTCCTTAACCATCCACAGTCCCTTGTTTTCATAAGATCATACCTTCAACTTCTTCCCAAGACTGTTGGAGCTTTGCTCAGAGCATTTCGTCTGTTCATGCGTCTGCTATCCACCATCTCCTCTTTTCATCTGTTCATACGTCCCCTTTCCACCATCCACTCTCTTCATAAACACCAGGTTGATACTCCTAGACAGCCCATCTCCACTTCTGAGGCTCTCTCTGGAGATCAGGGAAGAGGTTCTGTGGATCGTGGTAGAGGTTCTGTAGATCAGGGAAGAGGTTATATAGATCGGGTAGAGGTTCTGTAAATCAGGGAAGAGGTTCTGTGGATCAGGGAAGAGGTTCTGTGAATCAGGGAAGAGGTTCTGTGGATCAGGGTAGGGGTTATGTAGATCGGGGTAGAGGTTCTGTAGATCAGGAAAGAGGTTCTGTAGATCAGGAAAGAGGTTCTGTAGATCAGGGAAGAGGTTCTGTAGATCAGGGTAGAGGTTCTGTAGATCAGAGAAGAGGTTCTGTAGATCGGGGTAGAGGTTCTGTAGATCAGGAAAGAGCTTTTGTAGATCAGGGAAGAGGTTCTGTAGATCAGGGAAGAGGTTCTGTAGATCGGGGTAGAGGTTCTGTAGATCGGGGTAGAGGTTCTGTAGATCAGGAAAGAGGTTCTGTAGATCAGGGAAGAGGTTCTGTAGATCGGGGTAGAGGTTCTGTAGATCAGAAAAGAGGTTCTGTAGATCGGGTAGAGGTTCTGTAGATCAGGGAAGAGGTTCTGTAGATCAGGGAAGAGGTTCTTTAGATCAGGGAAGAGGTTCTGTAGATCAGGGAAGAGATTCTGTAGATCAGGGAAGAGGTTCTGTAGATCAGGGTAGAGGTTCTGTGGATCAGGGAAAAGGTTCTGTAGATCAGGAAAGAGGTTTTGTAGATCAGGGAAGAGGTTCTGTAGATCAGGGTAGAGGTTCTGTGGATCAGGGAAAAGGTTCTCTGGACTGTGGTAGAGGTTCTGTGGATCGGGGTAGAGGTTCTGTGGATCGGGGTAGAGGTTCTGCGGATCAGGGAAGAGGTTCTGTAGATCAGGGAAGAGGTTCTGTAGATCAGGGTAGAGGTTCTGTGGATCGGGGTAGAGGTGGTGGAGAGGTCATTTTCTCTCTTCCTGTAAAGGCAGTGTGTTGACTTTGTGGATCGGGGTAGAGGTGGGGGAGAGGTCATTTTCTCTCTTCCTGTAAAGGCAGCGTGTTGACTCTGTGGATCGGGGTAGAGGTTCTGTGGATCGGGGTAGAGGTGGGGGAGAGGTCATTTTCTCTCTTCCTGTAAAGGCAGTGTGTTGACTCTGTGGATCGGGGTAGAGGTGGGGGAGAGGTCATTTTCTCTCTTCCTGTAAAGGCAGTGTGTTGACTCTGTGGATCGGGGTAGAGGTGGGGGAGAGGTCATTTTCTCTCTTCCTGTAAAGGCAGCGTGTTGACTCTGTGGATCGGGGTAGAGGTTCTGTAGATCGGGGTAGAGGTGGGGGAGAGGTCATTTTCTCTCTTCCTGTAAAGGCAGTGTGTTGACTCTGTGGATCGGGGTAGAGGTGGGGGAGAGGTCATTTTCTCTCTTCCTGTAAAGGCAGCGTGTTGACTCTGTGGATCTGGGTAGAGGTTCTGTAGATCGGGGTAGAGGTGGGGGAGAGGTCATTTTCTCTCTTCCTGTAAAGGCAGCGTGTTGACTCTGTGGATCGGGGTAGAGGTTCTGTAGATCGGGGTAGAGGTGGGGGAGAGGTCATTTTCTCTCTTCCTGTAAAGGCAGCGTGTTGACTCTGTGGATCGGGGTAGAGGTTCTGTGGATCGGGGTAGAGGTGGGGGAGAGGTCATTTTCTCTCTTCCTGTAAAGGCAGTGTGTTGACTCTGTGGATCGGGGTAGAGGTGGGGGAGAGGTCATTTTCTCTCTTCCTGTAAAGGCAGTGTGTTGACTCTGTGGATCGGGGTAGAGGTGGGGGAGAGGTCATTTTCTCTCTTCCTGTAAAGGCAGTGTGTTGACTCTGTGGATCGGGGTAGAGGTGGGGGAGGTGTCATTTTCTCTCTTCCTGTGAAGGCAGTGTGTTGACTCTGTGGATCGGGGTAGAGGTGGGGGAGAGGTCATTTTCTCTCTTCCTGTAAAGGCAGCGTGTTGACTCTGTGGATCGGGGTAGAGGTGGGGGAGAGGTCATTTTCTCTCTTCCTGTAAAGGCAGCGTGTTGACTCTGTGGATCGGGGTAGACGTTCTGTGGATCGGGGTAGAGGTGGGGGAGAGGTCATTTTCTCTCTTCCTGTAAAGGCAGCGTGTTGACTCTGTGGATCGGGGTAGAGGTTCTGTGGATCGGGGTAGAGGTGGGGGAGAGGTCATTTTCTCTCTTCCTGTAAAGGCAGTGTGTTGACTCTGTGGATCGGGGTAGAGGTGGGGGAGAGGTCATTTTCTCTCTTCCTGTAAAGGCAGCGTGTTGACTCTGTGGATCGGGGTAGAGGTTCTGTAGATCGGGGTAGAGGTGGGGGAGAGGTCATTTTCTCTCTTCCTGTAAAGGCAGCGTGTTGACTCTGTGGATCGGGGTAGAGGTTCTGTAGATCGGGGTAGAGGTGGGGGAGAGGTCATTTTCTCTCTTCCTGTAAAGGCAGCGTGTTGACTCTGTGGATCGGGGTAGAGGTTCTGTGGATCAGGGTAGAGGTGGGGGAGAGGTCATTTTCTCTCTTCCTGTAAAGGCAGTGTGTTGACTCTGTGGATCGGGGTAGAGGTGGGGGAGAGGTCATTTTCTCTCTTCCTGTAAAGGCAGCGTGTTGACTCTGTGGATCGGGGTAGAGGTGGGGGAGAGGTCATTTTCTCTCTTCCTGTAAAGGCAGCGTGTTGACTCTGTGGATCGGGGTAGAGGTGGGGGAGAGGTGTCATTTTCTCATTTCCTGTAAAAAGGCAGCGTGTTGACTCTGTGGATCGGGGTAGAGGTGGGGGAGAGGTGTCATTTTCTCTCTTCCTGTAAAAAGGCAGCGTGTTGACTCTGTGGATCGGGGTAGAGGTGGGGGAGAGGTGTCATTTTCTCTCTTCCTGTAAAGGCAGCGTGTTGACTCTGTGGATCGGGGTAGAGGTGGGGGAGAGGTGTCATTTTCTCTCTTCCTGTAAAGGCAGCGTGTTGACTCTGACACGTTGACGCTCAACCCGCAGCGATGGAATGTACAGGGAATCTTTTCTTCATCAGGGTAGATAGTGTATCTTTCGTGAGGGATATCCCATGTTGCCTTAGTTTTACAGGCAGCAGTGTGTGTGTGTGTTTCTGCGTCCCTCCATGCAGGTGTGTTTTATTCATCACGATAGATAGACAGTATACAGTATGTCCTGTATATCTGTAGGGAGGTGGGTGTTTCCCAGGTGGATGGTGATCATGAAAATCTGTTCTGTATTGTAGAGGCTTAACCTACAGCTTGAAGAGCGTGTCGCTAATTAAACACTCACCTCTCTTCTGCCGTGCCGGTGGATTTACCCGGCAACAGCTGTGATGCATTTAATTAAAACAGGAAGCTTAGGGGGAAGCAGAAAAAAAGGCACTGTGGGAGAACAATAAAAACACCACCACACCTGTTTATTCAGGTAGGAAGCTAGGAGCTCACAAAACACCCTGGGATGAAATGCTGTGAAGCAAAACAATTAAAAAAACACCAAACCTTGTTATTCTTCTGGTTATTATTCTGGTTATCCTTCTGGTTATTATTCTGGTTATTCTTCTGGTTATCCTTCAGGTTAATATTCTGGTTATTATTCTGGTTATCCTTCAAGTTATTCTTCTGGTTATTATTCTGGTTATTCTTCTGGTTATTCTTCTGGTTATTCTTCAAGTTATTTTTCTGGTTATTCTTCTGGTTATTCTTCAGGTTATACGAAAGGGAGGATGGGACTTTTGTTTACACCCACATAGCTATGATATATGTGGTTAGCTAATGGATTAGTTTATGAATTGTGGGTAACAATCACGCTGTACGTTTACTTTTCAGGACGGTGTAATGTTACCAAAAGTTACCATCAAAATTAAGTATGTTTATTTTCACCTCCTCAATTGACTGAATGGGAACCTGAAATAACCCCCGGTCCCTGTCTGATGTTACTCCACCAGGTGCGTTGGGGAGAGAAGGGCTCGACGGAGGAAGGGGCAAGGCTGGAGAAGGCTAAGAATGCTGTAGTGTCTGTTCCTGAGGAGGTGGAAGAGCCCACGATGGCCAAACGGACCCCCAAACCCACCCCTACATACCACCAGCGCCAGGAGTCCAAATGGTATACCCCTATAAAGGTACGTTCAAGATGACGTCTGGAAACGGCACCCTATTCCCTTAAGTCTCTTGTTTTGGTCAGAGCCTGATAAGGCCGAGTCGGTTGGAAACGGCACCCTATTCCCTTAACTCTCTTGTTTTGGTCAGAGCCTGATAAGGCCGAGTCGGTTGGAAACGGCACCCTATTCCCTTAACTCTCTTGTTTTGGTCAGAGCCTGATAAGGCCGAGTCGGTTGGAAACGGCACCCTATTCCCTTAACTCTCTTGTTTTGGTCAGAGCCTGATAAGGCCGAGTCGGTTGGAAACGGCACCCTATTCCCTTAACTCTCTTGTTTTGGTCAGAGCCTGATAAGGCCGAGTCGGTTGGAAACGGCACCCTATTCCCTTAACTCTCTTGTTTTGGTCAGAGCCTGATAAGGCCGAGTCGGTTGGAAACGGCACCCTATTCCCTTAACTCTCTTGTTTTGGTCAGAGCCTGATAAGGCCGAGTCGGTTGGAAACGGCACCCTATTCCCTTAACTCTCTTGTTTTGGTCAGAGCCTGATAAGGCCGAGTCGGTTGGAAACGGCACCCTATTCCCTTAACTCTCTTGTTTTGGTCAGAGCCTGATAAGGCCGAGTCGGTTGGAGATGGCTTCCGGAAGTTTGGTTTCACTAATGTTTTCTCTTCACTGATTCTATGATTTACATTGTGATAGCAAAGTTATGGATTCCATACAACTGTTAGTGACAGTATCTTTGTTTTCCGTTGTCTCTGATTGTGACACATTTTGTATTGATAAATACAGCGATATGCCATGAATAAATGTTCAAGCACAGTCCTTTTTTTCCCTTCTTCCTGTTTTCAGGGTCGTCTGGATGCGCTGTGGGCTTTACTGCGGCAGCAGTATGACCGAGTTTCCCTCATGAGACCTACCACTGCGGACAAAGTAAGACACTGAATATAACCGCTGAGGTTCAACCCAAACCCATAACCCACAACCGCATACAACCAGCTATGAGATCCGAAACAGACACGGGTCATATCATAGCCATCATCAGCAGTAGTAACAGTGATATCTTGGCTTGTGGAGTTTCAGTCCTTGAACCACTCTACGTTATTGACCGCAGGAAGAAATGCTGTCATCGTGG
This sequence comes from Salvelinus alpinus, assembly GCF_045679555.1. NCBI lineage: Eukaryota > Metazoa > Chordata > Actinopteri > Salmoniformes > Salmonidae > Salvelinus > Salvelinus alpinus. The sequence continues at coordinate 6,503,753 of NC_092104.1, read as the reverse complement.
CGTCAGCCAATGGGGATCTGAATAAAGACTAAAGATTAGGTAGCGAATTCCCGGACACAGATTAAACTTTTTTTGCTGGACAATGGACATTCTCCATTAAAAAGTGCTTTTTAGACTCAATCTGTGTCCGGGAAACCGGTCCTTGTCCATTGAATCTCTAATGTGCAGGATAGGCTTAATCTGTGAAACTGGCCCTAGATGTACGATAGAGCTGGGGTCGTGTGAGTCAGTTGTTTTAGTTTGTGAGTGTGGTTCAGAGGGCGGAAGTTGACTGGAACGTGTTGTTAGCATTGTGTTGTTGTAACCTAATGGGTGTAAGCAGCAGCTGCAAACTGTCACAGCAACAGCAGCAGAATGTGATGTCTGACAGGAATGGCCCTATATGGAGTACTCTGCTGAACTCTCATCAACCACACTCTCTACATCTCTCTCTCCCTATGTCATTTTCTCTCTCTCTCTCTCTCTCTCTCTCTCTCTCTCTCTCTCTCTCTCTCTCTCTCTCTCTCTCTCTCTCTCTCTCTCTCTCTCTCTCTCTCTCTCTCTCTCTCTCTCTCTCTCTCTCTCTCTCTCTCTCCCTATCTCTCTCTCTCTCTCTCTCTCTCTCTCTCTCTCTCTCTCTCTCTCTCTCTCTCTCTCTCTCTCTCTCTCTCTCTCTCTATGTCGTTCTCTCTCTCTTTCTCTCTCACTCTCTCTCTCTCTATGTCGTTCTCTCTCTATGTCGTTCTCTCTCTCTCTCTCTCTCTCTCTCTCTCTCTCTCTCTCTCTCTCTCTCTCTCTCTCTCTCTCGCTCTCTCGCTCTCTCGCTCTCTCGCTCTCTTTTTTATTACATACACTGAAAAACAATATAAACTTCAATTGAAATAAATTCATTAGGCCCTAATCTATGGATTTCATATGACTGGGAATACAGATATGCATCTGTTGGTCACAGATACCTTAAACAGAAAGTAATGGAGTGGATCAGAAAACCAGTCAGTATCTGGTGTGACCACCATTTGCCTCATGCAGCACGACACATCTCCTTCACATAGAGTTGATCAGGCTGTTGATTGTGTCCTGTGGAATGTTGTCCCACTCCTCTTCAATGGCTGTGTGAAGTAGCTGGATATTGTCGGGAACTGGAACACACTGTGGTACACGTCGATCCAGAGTATCCCAAACATGCTCAATGGGTGACATGTCTGGTGAGTATGCAGGCCATGGAAGAACTGGGACATTTTCATCTTCCAGGAATTGTGTGCAGATCCTTGTGACATGGGTCCGTGCATTATCATGCTGAAACATGAGGTGATGGCGGTGGATGAATGGCGCGACAATGGGCCTCAGGATCTTGTCACAGTATCTCTGTGCATTCAAATTGCCATTGATAAAATGCAATTGTGTCCGTTGTCTGGAGCTTATGCCTGCCCATACCATAACCCCACCATGGGGCACTCTGTTCACACCGTTGACATCAACAAACTGCTTGCCCACACAATGCCATACACGTTGTCTGCCGACTGCCCGGTATTGTTGAAACCGGGATTCATCCGTGAAGAGCACACTTCTCCAGCGTGGCCATTGAAGGTGAGCATTTGCCCATTGAATTCAGTTACAATGCCGAACTTCAGACAGGTCAAGACACTGGTGAGGACGACGAACACGCAGATGAGCTTCCCTGAGACGGTTTCTGACAGTTTATGCAGAAATTCTTTGGTTATGCAAACCCACAGTTTCATCAGCTGTCCGGGTGGCTGGTCTCAGATGATCCCGCAGGTGAAGAAGACGGATGTGGAGGTCCTGGGCTGGCGTGGTTACACATGGTCTGCGGTTGTGAGGCCGGTTGGACGTACTGCCAAATTCTCTAAAACGATGTTGGAGGCGGCTTATAGTAGAGAAATGTATATTCAATTATCTGGCAACAGCTCTGGTGGACATTCTTGCAGTCAGCGTGCCAATTGCACGCTCCCTCAAAGCTTGAGACATCTGTGGCATTGTGTTGTGTGACAAAACGGCACATTTTAGAGCGGCCTTTAAATTGTCCCCAGCACAAGGTGCACCTGTGTAATGATCATGCTGTTTAATCAGCTTCTTGATATGCCACACCTGTCAGGTGGATGGATTATCTTGGCGAAGGAGAAATGCTCACGAACAGGGATGCTAGAGAAATAAGCTTTTATTATTTCAGCTCATGAAACATGGGACCAACACTTGACGTTTTATATTTTTGACTCCGTGTAGATCTGGCGTCTCCCTAAACAACAGGAAGCAGATTGTACAGTCAAATTTCCTGACGTTTCTTGACTATGGTGACATCATTTACCAGAATGCATCAGCCACTACTCTTAAACCTTTGGATTCTGTCTACAATAGCTCCCTTTGCTTAATCACAGGTGCTAGTTTTTATAGTCATCACTGCATCCCGTATCAAAAGGCTGTCTGGTTCTCATTAGTCCCTTAGATCACTTCACTATTCTCTTTTTGTTTACAAAGCTCTACTACCCAATCTTCCGACTTACCTAACTTTGTTATTGAAGTGTAAAAACATGACATACCAAACCCGGTCACAGGGTTGGTTAACTCTTCAAGTTCCTCGGAACTCCACCAATTTAGGTAAATCCGCTTTTAGTTTTAATGTGCCTCACTGCTGGAACAATTTGCAGAACTCATTACAATTGGATGTTCTGCTGCCGCTCGGACTGTTTAGGGTTGATTGAGGACCTAGTAGCTGAGCTGTTGTTCATCAACGTTGTGTTTTGTTTTACGTTGTATTTGGTTGTTGTATTGCTTTGATCAGGGCACCCATGGGAATGAGACCCTGGACTCAATGGGTCTTTCCTGAATAAATAAAGAATTAATCAATAAATAATACTGGGAGTTTTCATCGTCAAGATATGTTATTGTGTTTGGTAAACATTTGTGATGATGTCGATCAGTGAATGAGATCACTCAGGCAGATAAATAAACAATTTGTCTTAGGTTTATCGGCAGCTGTGTGTGTGTGTGTGTGTGTGTGTGTGTGTGTGTGTGTGTGTGTGTGTGTGTGTGTGTGTGTGTGTGTGTGTGTGTGTGTGTGTGTGTGTGTGTGTGTGTGTGTGTGTGTGTGTGTGTGTGTGTGTGTGTGAGTGTGTGTGTGTGTGTGTGTGTGTGTATCTTCACCCATGGGAAATAGCTAACCTGTGTAATGAAGTGGCTAATACACAGGAAATGACACACGGTTGTGTAAAGAAAACTCCACTACATGTTATTTGTCCTTCCTGATTTCACAGTTAAATGGAACAAAGTGGTTGCTAACCAAACCAAATCCTGGTGATGAGTTGCCATGAGTTACCAGACATACAGATGGACAGACATGAGAGTAGTGTATCCTCTCCCTGTCCCTCCCCGGTGTCCTTTCGGATGCCTAACCTTGGCGCTGTATTTCAAGTTCTTGATCAAGTCTGTGGCGAGGTGCTACCATAAGGGATCAACATCTGAGGAGTTCCAGGCAGGTAGGGGAGGGAGGGAGGGGAGGGAGGGAGGCGGGAGGGAGGAGAGGCAGGGGAGAGTCCCAGGCAGACTGGTGGCAGGCAGGCAGGGGAGGGAGGGAGGCGGGAGGAAGGGGAGGAGAGGCAGGGGAGAGTCCCAGGCAAACTGGTGGCAGACAGGTAGGGGAGGGAGGGAAGCGGGAGGAAGGAGAGGGAGGGAGGCAGGGGAGAGTCCCAGGCAGACTGGTGGGAGGCAGGGTGGGCCACCACAGAGCACAGTGAAGAGGAGTGTAGAGAAGAGGGCAGACATGGAAAGGAGGTAGGGGAGAGGGAGGACAGGAGGGGGCGGTGGTCTTTGATGACCGACAGCAAGCCCCCGGGGTCATGAATGTTTCAGTGGGCTGATTGGCAGTGCAGTGTTACAAAAACTCATACAGGTGTTAGGAAGCAGGTTGTCACAAACATCTGTTCAGCATGGGGAGCTCGGGGTCTTTCCCTCGCTCCTCTCTCTCCCTCCATCCGTCTATCCCTCCTCCCTCCCTCCTTCTCTGAGCCCCACAACCCAGGCTGCTGCAGTGGAGAGAGAGCGAAGAGAAAGAGAGAGCGGGAAAGAGAAATAGAGCAGAGGGAGAGGGCCCCAGGACCACGGCTGGGGAGAGAAAGAAAGAATGAGCGGGTTGAGGGGAATGGAGAGAGAGAGGGGAAAACGAACAGCTAGTTTTTTGGTCTCACATTTAACGCCTGAGGGCGTGCAACACCAAAGGTAGAGCGGGGGTTGGCCACAGCTGTGGTGCGGCTCTCGCCCCAGGGCAGGGGCGCAGAGATCTGATGTGGTTTGACTGTGTTGTCGTGGAGACCGGGGAGACAGGGAGCCACTTCAGAGCCAAGTTAGCAACCCAACATCTGCCGCTAAGTTTTAGCCCTGCTAGGGATCCACTGGGAACAGCAGGTAGAGAAAGCGAGGGATGGAGGGAGGGATGAAGGGAAGGATGGAGGGAGGGAGAGGGAAGGCTGGCCTTACTATGCTGCTGGTGGTGTGGCTGAATATATCAGTGGATGGAGTACCAGCCTAAACCATGTTTTGATTGAACTCAGGGAAGGTAAGGTACATTTTGAAAGTTCATGTTATGGATTTGATTTCATGTTTAGTTTTTTTTCATCTGTTTTCATACAAATAAATAAAATAAATGAAAGGGAGCTTGATGAAGGAAACAGAAAGGGAGCTTTACAGCACATCTCTCCCCTACTAGAAGGGAGCTTTACAGCACATCTCTCCCCTACTAGAAGGGAGCTTTACAGCACATCTCTCCCCTACTAGAAGGGAACTTTACAGCACATCTCTCCCCTACTAGAAGGGAGCTTTACAGCACATCTCTCACCTACTAGAAGGGAACTTTACAGCACATCTCTCCCCTACTAGAAAGGAACTTTACAGCACATCTCTCCCCTACTAGAAGGGAGCTTTACAGAACATCTCTCCCCTACTAGAAGGGAACTTTACAGCACATCTCTCCCCTACTAGAAGGGAACTTAACAGCACATCTCCCCTACTAGAAGGGAGCTTTACAGCACATCTCCCATACTAGAAGGGAGCTTTACAGCACATCTCTCCCCTACTAGAAGGGAGCTTTACAGCACATCTCTCACCTACTAGAAGGGAGCTTTACAGCACATCTCTCACCTACTAGAAGGGAGCTTTACAGCACATCTCTCACCTACTAGAAGGGAACTTTACAGCACATCTCTCCCCTACTAGAAGGGAGCTTTACAGCACATCTCTCCCCTACTAGAAGGGAACTTTACAGCACATCTCTCCCCTACTAGAAGGGAACTTTACAGCACGTCTCTCCCCTACTAGAAGGGAGCTTTACAGCACATCTCTCCCCTACTAGAAGGGAACTTTACAGCACATCTCTCCCCTACTAGAAGGGAACTTTACAGCACATCTCTCCCCTACTAGAAGGGAGCTTTACAGCACATCTCTCACCTACTAGAAGGGAGCTTTACAGCACATCTCTCACCTACTAGAAGGGAACTTTACAGCACATCTCTCCCCTACTAGAAGGGAGCTTTACAGCACGTCTCTCCCCTACTAGAAGGGAGCTTTACCGCACATATCTCCCCTACTAGAAGGGAACTTTACAGCACATCTCTCCCCTACTAGAAGGGAACTTAACAGCACATCTCTCCCCTACTAGAAGGGAGCTTTACCTCACATCTCTCCCCTACTAGAAGGGAACTTAACAGCACATCTCCCCTACTAGAAGGGAGCTTTACAGCAAGTCTCTCCCCTACTAGAAGGAAACTTAACAGGACGTCTCCCATACTAAAAGCTATAGATCTGGGCATTGTTCAAGACGTATAATGTCACTTGAGCGTTTCCCCTGAATACATTGAAGCCTATTAAAATCATGGCAGTGATAACACATACCTTATTAGCTGCTTTGCTACAGACGGACGGCCAGTCTCCTTAGGGCAGGCTTGTAATGAGAGAGAGAGACATGTTGTCTTGTCTAACAAGACAACATGTTAGACAGCAGTGGACCTGGGCCCTCTCTCTCTCTCTCTCTCTCTCTCTCTCTCTCTCTCTCTCTCTCTCTCTCTTTCTCTTTCCTGTCTCTCTCTTTCCTGTATCTCTCTCCTCTCTTTGTTTGACTGTGTCCCCTTGTCTCCCAGTCTGTGAAAGCGTTTTCATTTAACAGCCATCAGTCATGTTGTGAACACTGCTCGGAGACCAGTTTAATTAAGTGACTGATAGCAGGAGGAGAAGGAGGAGGGGGGACAGGAACTCTTCAAGAAAGCATGCCATCAGATGGAAGGAGGGAGGAAGCGGGAGAGAAAGGGAGTGAGGAGGAGGAGGGCAGTTTAGTATGCTGGCTTAGGAACTCCTTTTGCATTCAGGAAATAATGCCAATCAGATGGAGTAAGGGAGGGATAGAGGGAGGGAGGGGGGAGGGGGAAGAGGGAGGGAGGGGAAGAGGTAGGGAGGGGGAAGAGGGAGGGAGGGAGAAAGAAGAGGGAGGGGGAAGAGGGAGGGAGGGAGGGAGAAAGAAGAGGGAGGGGGAGAGAAGAGGGAGGGAGGGGGAAAGGGAGGGAGGGGAAAGAGGGAGGGAGGGGGAAGAGGGAGGGAGAAGAGGGAGGGAGAAGAGGGAGGGAGGGGGAAATGGAGGGAGGGAGAAGAGGGATGAGACAGAGAAAGGAAGGGGAGTAAAGGGTGGTACTCTATGTTGGCATAGGGCAGGCTGAGGGGCACCAGGGTTACGAAGCATGGCATACTGTAGCCTGGCTGGGTTGGGCTTGGCTTGGCATAGGTTGGTGTTCCTCGAAGTCCCAGTCATGGACATGGCCAGGCGTATGGCACTGTGTATCACTCTGTCTGCAGCACAGATTAGTAGTGTGACTCTCTCTTACCAGAGAGGACTGGATCAGGCTTGAGAGAGCCAGCCACATAGTTGACTGTTTCCCTGTTTGTTTGTGTACAGAGTGAGTCACTGTAGCAGACTGGCTGATGGACTGGAGTGTCAGTACAGGGCACTGAAAGGCCAACACGTTCAGCAGGACTGATGGAGAATGGCAATGGAATTCAATGGATTCCAATGGATTCAATGGTATTTTAGTCCTTCGTGAGTTATTATATATTTAAATCAGATCTTTGTTTCCTCCTGTAAACAGTGCCTTGTTATCGGCCTGGAAGTTGTCACACCACTAAAATGTCCTGTTCCATCAAATGTACTACAGAGTTTAATATCCAGCAGGATTGGAAATAATTTGGCAGTGGATATTAGGTTGAAACGAGCCACCAGATCAGAGAGCATGACATTAAGTCATTAACAGGCTAATTGGAATTAAACCATGGTGTCAGGAACAACAAATCGTTTTAAAACAACAGAACATTGTTTTGTTTCACATTTTTGTTTACAAAGTGGTGGCCGTCACCCCTTAGTTGTTTTTGTTCTCAGTTTCTCAGTTGTTCTAAGTTGTTCTCAGTTTCTCAGTTGTTCTAAGTTGTTCTCAGTTTCTCAGTTGTTCTCAGGTGTGTGAGGTGGTGGGGTGTGTGGATGTGTGGTTCTGGTATGGTTTGGTCTGGTATGGTTTGGTCTGGTCTGTTATGATCTGGTATGGTTTGGTCTGGTCTGTTATGGTCTGGTATGGTTTGGTCTGGTCTGTTATGGTCTGGTATGGTTTGGTTTGGTCTGTTATGGTTTGGTCTGGTCTGTTATGGTCTGGTCTGGAGAGGTGGTGGGGTGTATGGTTGTGTGGTTCTGGTCTGTTATGGTCTGGTCTGGTCTGGAGAGGTGGTGGATGTGTGGTTCTGGTATGGTTTGGTCTGGTCTGGTCTGGTCTGGTGAGGTGGTGGATGTGTGGTTCTGGTATGGTTTGGTCTGGTCTGGTCTGGAGAGGTGGTGGATGTGTGGTTCTGGTATGGTTTGGTCTGGTCTGGTCTGTTATGGTCTGGTCTGGTCTGGAGAGGTGGTGGATGTGTGGTTCTGGTATGGTTTGGTCTGTTATGGTCTGGTCTGGTCTGGAGAGGTGGTGGATGTGTTGTTCTGGTATGGTTTGGTCTGGTCTGGTCTGGAGAGGTGGTGGATGTATGGTTTGGTCTGGTCTGTTCTGGAGAGGTGGTGGATGTGTGGTTCTGGTATGGTCTGTTATGGTCTGGTCTGGAGAGGTGGTGGGGTGTATGGTTGTGTGGTTCTGGTCTGTTATGGTCTGGTATGGTTTGGTCTGGTCTGTTATGGTCTGTTATGGTCTGGTCTGGTCTGGTCTGGAGAGGTGGTGGATGTGTGGTTCTGGTCTGGTCTGGAGAGGTGGTGGATGTGTGGTTCTGGTCTGGTCTGGAGAGGTGGTGGATGTGTGGTTCTGGTCTGGTCTGGAGAGGTGGTGGATGTGTGGTTCTGGTCTGGTCTGGAGAGGTGGTGGATGTGTGGTTCTGGTCTGGTCTGGAGAGGTGGTGGGGTGTATGGTTGTGTGGTTCTGGTCTGTTCTGGAGAGGTGGTGGATGTGTGGTTCTGGTCTGGTCTGGAGAGGTGGTGGATGTGTGGTTCTGGTCTGGTCTGGAGAGGTGGTGGGAGGTTGGAGGAAGAAGTACAAAGGTGGGAGAGAGAAAATTACAGGAGACAAAATTATGGACTGAGAGAGATGAGAGACAAACATGAGGTCCATAATTATTAATTACATTTATTGAGTCATTAGATTTCCCCCAAACATTTTATTCTTAATAAAACCCTCGTGATTTTATGAGAATAAATAAAAAATGTTTTGCAGGAAGTAAATCTTTCTAGTTAATTGTGCCTGTTTTGTGGAAAAGTCAAACATGGCATACAAAATAAATTAAATTGAGCACAATAAGCTGTTTATCAGATGTGGATATCAGCTCAGGACCATTTTAATATATTTTAATATATTTTATCTGCTTTTGCAGATTCCAGCTTCTTTTCCAAATAATTTTCATTGTCCGGATTAAAGCTTTATTTTCTTCAGCTGTGTTCTTAATCCAATCCATTACATAGTATATTATTTTAATATTCTTATGCGTGTTTTCAGAAGATGTTGTTGTTGTGTGTTTCCCGGGTAGAGTGTTTTCAGAGGACATGTTGTTATTTTTGTTGTCTGGCTCAGTCTGGGGGTCCACATGGATTGGAAATCCCTCCCTCCCTCCCCCCTCTCTCTTCTCCCTCCCTCTCTCTTCTCCCTCCCTCCCTCCCCCCTCTCTCTTCTCCCTCCCTCTCTCTTCTCCCTCCCTCTCTCTTCTCCCTCCCTCTCTCTTCTCCCTTCCTTTCTTTTCCTGTCTTTTTCTTTCCTCTCCTTTTGTCTGTTTGTTTTTGATTGGTTAGTTAGGAATAGGCTGGTACCTGCAGTTTGAACGGGGGGGGGGGGGGGGGGGTTTGGCGTCTCCGTTAGCTAGTAGTCCCTACGTCCTCCTCTCTCTGCTGCCTGATCAGAAGTGACCTGCTGTACCCAGTGCTGCTTTTTCACCCACAATCCTTCAGACTGGCCGTGACACACACCGTTACACACACACACCGAGACACCCCCCCCCTCCATCACCTATTAAAATCAAAGCCCTGGTTGGGCGCTGAGCGCTGGAACGCTAGATTTAATTATAGTACATTATTGTTAATGTCAGCGTTACAGGAGAAGAGGACCTCTCTCTCTGTCTGTCTGTCGCACGCATTAGGCTACTCTCTGACAGATGTATACAGGAATCACACGCAATCTCAGTAATCTATTCTAATGCAAGCCTCATCCAAGTCCCCTTGATTTGAATGTTTAAAAAGACGTAACCCCGGGTTACGGGTATTTGTGTTATGCGCGCGAATATGTTTTGGGTGAATATTCAATGATGCTAGTGTTTTTGTATGCATTAATTATGCATTAATTATGCATTAATATAATGGTGTGTTAACGCTCGCTAACATGTTTTGAAAACCTATCGGGGAAATCTTATCAGCAGTTGTTATGAGTAAAATGCACTTGATTTTTTAAAAACAAATATTATATTCAAATAAACATATACTGTATCAGGTGTCTTCAAACTCATCATGTAACAAAATAATCAGAGCCTTTGTTATTGTTTCCCAAAAGAGGGAGTCATTTTTTAGAATAGTTTGGTTTTTGGTTTACAGATGAGGAAATTATAGTTCTGTAAGAGAAAATGTTTAAATATAATTCCAATATTTATCTGTTGACAACTTGTAGTAATTATTATATTATATCCACTCCTATTATAAATTAATATTCTATGTTTAAAAAAAAAAATCTGATTCCTCCTAGATTTATTCCTTTGAAGATGTTGTTTCTTGCCTTTTCAGTGTTGAATTGAATTTCTGCATTTTATCAGTTGTAATTTATATCTGTATAGTCTAATTTAGTTTGTGTCTCTTTGAGCTCAGACTGTAAAGCCCGGGGTATGTTTTAGCAGACGTCTAGTGTACAGCTAATTTATGACAACGTCTTAGACTAAATAGGCCGAGGTACTGAGCCTCACTCCTATTGTGAACGGAATAGACCGCATAGTGAGCAGCGGAGCAAATGTTCCTCTATTCATCATTATGGTTTGGAGTCCGGTGTAACACACACACACACACACACACTACACACACACACACACACACACACTACACACACACACACACACACACACACACACACACACACACTACACACACACACACACACACACACACACACACACACACACACACACACACACACACACACACACACACACACACACACACACACACACACACACACACACACACACACATTATATAACTAACTATAGACTGCCCAGCCCAGAGTAGAGGAGAAGACCACTGGTAAGTTAACTGGTTGAGTATCAGTCTCCAAAGGTCAGTGATGAGAATTAGCCGTGATCTAGCGGCAACCCGTCAGACAGACCTGTCACTGACTGGCTGCCAAGACACACACACACACACACACACACACTAGCCGTGATCTAGTGGCGACCCGTCAAACACGTCACTGACTTGCTGCCAAGAGGTCACCCTTCACCCAATTACTGCCCTGCATTTCGTTAACTCCTTCCTGTCCGCCTGGCAACCACCCGGGCCACAGCCACCGATTTTGTTATTTAATTAGCTTGATTATGCAAATGAGCGTTATCATGCATATGAACGTCTCTAGACCTATTTCTCTTGTAGTAAACTGTATGCCGGACAACTATTAAAAGCAGTTTTATTTCTATTTGACACTAATTAATTGCACTCGTTAAAGCATGACTGTTGCTGCTCGCTCCTTCGTGAGGTTAAATGATCTCAAGCGGGAAGTTAACTGTCCACCAACACAAAGAAGTGTGCTTCTGGGCTCGCCGCTGCTGTAACAACGCCTTAGACCAGTTCTTATACTGTGGCTACAGTAAATCATTATATTTTTTACCTTTTAAACTGACCTTAGACCAGTTCTTATACTGTGGCTACAGTAAATCATTATATTTTTTACCTTTAAAACTGATCTTAGACCAGTTCTTATACTGTGGCTATAGTAAATATGAATGATATGTTTTACCTTTTAAACTGATCTTAGACCAGTTCGTGTAACGTGGCTACAGTAGATTTGTAACTTCCCAGTATATATATAGGTTAATGTGAAAGGTGTCAAATCAGAGTTTATTGGTCTCATACACAGATATGCAGATGTTCAAATCAAATTGTGTTGGTCACATACAAATGGTTAGCAGATGTTAATGTGAGTGTAGATAAATGCTTGTGTTCCTAGCTCCAACAGTAATATCTAGCGAAATGCTTGTGTTTCTAGCTCCAACAGTAATACCTAGCTAAATGCTTGTATTTCTAGCTCCAACAGTAATACCTAGCTAAATGCTTGTGTTTCTAGCTCCAACAGTAATATCTAGCTAAATGCTTGTGTTTCTAGCTCCAACAGTAATACCTAACTAAATGCTTGTGTTCCTAGCTCCAACAGTAATATCTAGCTAAATGCTTGTGTTCCTAGCTACAACAGTAATACCTAACTAAATGCTTGTGTTTCTAGCTCCAACAGTAATACCTAACTAAATGCTTGTGTTTCTAGCTCCAACAGTAATATCTAACTAAATGCTTGTGTTCCTAGCTCCAACAGTAATACCTAACTAAATGCTTGTGTTCCTAGCTCCAACAGTAATACCTAACTAAATGCTTGTGTTCCTAGCTCCAACAGTAATACCTAGCTAAATGCTTGTGTTCCTAGCTCCAACAGTAATACCTAACTAAATGCTTGTGTTTCTAGCTCCAACAGTAATACCTAACTAAATTATTGTGTTCCTAGCTCCAACAGTAATACCTAGCTAAATGCTTATATATATATATATATATATATATATATATATATATATATATATATATATATATATATAAGCAGAATATATATATATATATATATATATATATATATATATATATATACAGTATGTGTGAGATTTACTTGTACCCTCCTACACACACACACACAAAACAGTTCACCCTCAATTGTTCTGCTGTCACGACTTCGGCCGAAGTTGATGCCGGTCTTCTAGCCACCGGTCTTCTAGCCATCGCCGATCCATTTTTCATTTTCCATGTGTTTTGTCTCGTTGTCCCACACACCTGGTTTTCATTTCCCAATTACTGGTCATGTATTTAACCCTCTGTTTCCCCCCCATGTCTTTGTGTGTGATTGTTCTTTGTTCAGGTCGGAATGTTCCGGCTGGTTTGTACCGGGTGCTGTTTATCACCCATGTTTTGTGGCAACCGTTCTTTTTTGCACTTTGTAAATTGTTTACTTTGTGTTGTCGAGTAAAGTACGTTGTTTCACCAACCTGACATCTGCATCTCTTGCGAATATTATACCATCTTAGATATAAAAAAAAAAGACGCCTCGTATTTGATCAATATGTCATTCCTCATTATAATAGATGTTTGGGATGCTGATGATAAAACGTCATAAAGCAGCTGATTAACCTCGATGACCGCGTGATCTTTTATAATGGATACGTTGTCTCACCTTAAATCCGATGACAGATTTAATGAATGGATCGTTGATGTAATTAATGTTTTTGTTAATTGTTTTTGAGTCATAAAGGACAGTAGCTGATCAAAGATAAGTGTTAAGGTGTTTATATGAGCTGTAACTGTCAAATAGAGACGATTAAACTCCATTTTTACTTCAACATTAGGCCTATTTTTTGTCCTTTTAAAAGATTGTAGATGTCAAAACATATCCCACTGCGGTCACTTATAGAGAATTGCTTGCAAACACGACTGCAAGCCACTTGGATAAATGGGCCTGCTAAATGGCATGTAATATGTATTATTATATCAACATGAACAGTGTTGGAAATAATCTAGTCAGTCCATCTACTCTATAAAGCCCTGCTTCTAGTCAACCCATCTATTATATAAAGCCCTGCGTCTAGTCAACCCATCTATTATATAAAGCCCTGCTTCTAGTCAACCCATCTATTCTATAAAGCCCTGCTTCTAGTCAATCCATCTATTATATAAAGCCCTGCTTCTAGTCAAT
>NC_092104.1:6447790-6490187 GCF_045679555.1 Salvelinus alpinus | reverse complement strand
TGCTTCTAGTCAATCCATCTATTATATAAAGCCCTGCTTCTAGTCAATCCATCTATTATATAAAGCCCTGCTTCTAGTCAATCCATCTATTATATAAAGCCCTGCTTCTATTCAATCCATCTATTATATAAAGCCCTGCTTCTAGTCAACCCATCTATTATATAAAGCCCTGCTTCTAGTCAACCCGTCTATTATATAAAGCCCTGCTTCTAGTCAATCCATCTATTCTATAAAGCCCTGCTTCTAGTCAATCCATCTATTATATAAAGCCCTGCTTCTAGTCAACCCATCTATTATATAAAGCCCTGCTTCTAGTCAACCCATCTATTATATAAAGCCCTGCTTCTAGTCAACCCATCTATTCTATAAAGCCCTGCTTCTAGTCAATCCATCTATTATATAAAGCCCTGCTTCTAGTCAACCCATCTATTCTATAAAGCCCTGCTTCTAGTCAACCCATCTACTCTATAAAGCCCTGCTTCTAGTCAACCCATCTATTATATAAAGCCCTGCTTCTAGTCAACCCATCTATTCTATAAAGCCCTGCTTCTAGTCAATCCATCTATTATATAAAGCCCTGCTTCTAGTCAATCCATCTACTCTATAAAGCCCTGCTTCTAGTCAACCCATCTATTATATAAAGCCCTGCTTCTAGTCAACCCATCTATTCTATAAAGCCCTGCTTCTAGTCAACCCATCTATTATATAAAGCCCTGCTTCTAGTCAACCCATCTATTCTATAAAGCCCTGCTTCTAGTCAACCCATCTATTATATAAAGCCCTGCTTCTAGTCAACCCATCTATTCTATAAAGGCCTGCTTCTAGTCAACCCATCTATTATATAAAGCCCTGCTTCTAGTCAACCCATCTATTATATAAAGCCCTGCTTCTAGTCAACCCGTCTATTATATAAAGCCCTGCTTCTAGTCAACCCGTCTATTATATAAAGCCCTGCTTCTAGTCAACCCATCTATTCTATAAAGCCCTGCTTCTAGTCAACCCATCTACTCTATAAAGCCCTGCTTCTAGTCAACCCATCTATTATATAAAGCCCTGCTTCTAGTCAACCCATCTATTCTATAAAGCCCTGCTTCTAGTCAACCCATCTATTATATAAAGCCCTGCTTCTAGTCAACCCATCTATTCTATAAAGCCCTGCTTCTAGTCAACCCATCTATTCTATAAAGCCCTGCTTCTAGTCAACCCATCTATTATATAAAGCCCTGCTTCTAGTCAACCCATCTATTATATAAAGCCCTGCTTCTAGTCAACCCGTCTATTCTATAAAGCCCTGCTTCTAGTCAACCCATCTATTATATAAAGCCCTGCTTCTAGTCAACCCATCTATTCTATAAAGCCCTGCTTCTAGTCAACCCATCTATTCTATAAAGCCCTGCTTCTAGTCAACCCGTCTATTCTATAAAGCCCTGCTTCTAGTCAACCCGTCTATTCTATAAAGCCCTGCTTCTAGTCAACCCATCTATTCTATAAAGCCCTGCTTCTAGTCAACCCGTCTATTCTATAAAGCCCTGCTTCTAGTCAACCCGTCTATTCTATAAAGCCCTGCTTCTAGTCAACCCATCTATTATATAAAGCCCTGCTTCTAGTCAACCCGTCTATTCTATAAAGCCCTGCTTCTAGTCAACCCATCTATTCTATAAAGCCCTGCTTCTAGTCAACCCATCTATTATATAAAGCCCTGCTTCTAGTCAACCCATCTATTCTATAAAGCCCTGCTTCTAGTCAACCCATCTATTATATAAAGCCCTGCTTCTAGTCAACCCATCTATTATATAAAGCCCTGCTTCTAGTCAACCCATCTATTGTATAAAGCCCTGCTTCTAGTCAACCCGTCTATTCTATAAAGCCCTGCTTCTAGTCAACCCATCTATTCTATAAAGCCCTGCTTCTAGTCAACCCATCTATTCTATAAAGCCCTGCTTCTAGTCAACCCATCTATTATATAAAGCCCTGCTTCTAGTCAACCCATCTATTGTATAAAGCCCTGCTTCTAGTCAACCCGTCTATTCTATAAAGCCCTGCTTCTAGTCAACCCATCTATTCTATAAAGCCCTGCTTCTAGTCAACCCATCTATTCTATAAAGCCCTGCTTCTAGTCAACCCATCTATTATATAAAGCCCTGCTTCTAGTCAACCCGTCTATTATATAAAGCCCTGCTTCTAGTCAACCCGTCTATTCTATAAAGCCCTGCTTCTAGTCAACCCATCTATTCTATAAAGCCCTGCTTCTAGTCAACCCATCTATTCTATAAAGCCCTGCTTCTAGTCAACCCATCTATTCTATAAAGCCCTGCTTCTAGTCAACCCATCTATTATATAAAGCCCTGCTTCTAGTCAACCCATCTATTCTATAAAGCCCTGCTTCTAGTCAACCCATCTATTATATAAAGCCCTGCTTCTAGTCAACCCATCTATTATATAAAGCCCTGCTTCTAGTCAACCCATCTATTATATAAAGCCCTGCTTCTAGTCAACCCATCTATTCTATAAAGCCCTGCTTCTAGTCAACCCATCTATTATATAAAGCCCTGCTTCTAGTCAACCCATCTATTATATAAAGCCCTGCTTCTAGTCAACCCGTCTATTATATAAAGCCCTGCTTCTAGTCAACCCATCTATTATATAAAGCCCTGCTTCTAGTCAACCCATCTATTCTATAAAGCCCTGCTTCTAGTCAACCCATCTATTCTATAAAGCCCTGCTTCTAGTCAACCCATCTACTCTATAAAGCCCTGCTTCTAGTCAACCCATCTATTATATAAAGCCCTGCTTCTAGTCAACCCGTCTATTATATAAAGCCCTGCTTCTAGTCAACCCGTCTATTATATAAAGCCCTGCTTCTAGTCAACCCATCTATTATATAAAGCCCTGCTTCTAGTCAACCCATCTATTCTATAAAGCCCTGCGTCTAGTCAACCCATCTATTCTATAAAGCCCTGCTTCTAGTCAACCCATCTATTCTATAAAGCCCTGCTTCTAGTCAACCCATCTATTCTATAAAGCCCTGCTTCTAGTCAACCCATCTATTATATAAAGCCCTGCTTCTAGTCAACCCGTCTATTCTATAAAGCCCTGCTTCTAGTCAACCCATCTATTCTATAAAGCCCTGCTTCTAGTCAACCCATCTATTATATAAAGCCCTGCTTCTAGTCAACCCGTCTATTATATAAAGCCCTGCTTCTAGTCAACCCATCTATTATATAAAGCCCTGCTTCTAGTCAACCCATCTATTCTATAAAGCCCTGCTTCTAGTCAACCCATCTATTCTATAAAGCCCTGCTTCTAGTTAACCCATCTACTCTATAAAGCCCTGCTTCTAGTCAACCCATCTATTATATAAAGCCCTGCTTCTAGTCAACCCGTCTATTATATAAAGCCCTGCTTCTAGTCAACCCGTCTATTATATAAAGCCCTGCTTCTAGTCAACCCATCTATTATATAAAGCCCTGCTTCTAGTCAACCCATCTATTCTATAAAGCCCTGCTTCTAGTCAACCCATCTATTATATAAAGCCCTGCTTCTAGTCAACCCGTCTATTATATAAAGCCCTGCTTCTAGTCAACCCATCTACTCTATAAAGCCCTGCTTCTAGTCAACCCATCTATTCTATAAAGCCCTGCTTCTAGTCAACCCATCTATTCTATAAAGCCCTGCTTCTAGTCAACCCATCTATTCTATAAAGCCCTGCTTCTAGTCAACCCATCTACTATATAAAGCCCTGCTTCTAGTCAACCCATCTACTCTATAAAGCCCTGCTTCTAGTCAACCCGTCTATTATATAAAGCCCTGCTTCTAGTCAACCCGTCTATTATATAAAGCCCTGCTTCTAGTCAACCCGTCTATTATATAAAGCCCTGCTTCTAGTCAACCCATCTATTATACAAAGCCCTGCTTCTAGTCAACCCATCTATTCTATAAAGCCCTGCTTCTAGTCAATCCATCTATTATATAAAGCCCTGCTTCTAGTCAACCCATCTATTATATAAAGCCCTGCTTCTAGTCAACCCATATATTATATAAAGCCCTGCTTCTAGTCAACCCATCTATTCTATAAAGCCCTGCGTCTAGTCAACCCATCTATTCTATAAAGCCCTGCTTCTAGTCAACCCATCTATTCTATAAAGCCCTGCTTCTAGTCAACCCATCTATTCTATAAAGCCCTGCTTCTAGTCAACCCATCTATTATATAAAGCCCTGCTTCTAGTCAACCCATCTATTATATAAAGCCCTGCTTCTAGTCAACCCGTCTATTATATAAAGCCCTGCTTCTAGTCAACCCATCTATTATATAAAGCCCTGCTTCTAGTCAACCCATCTATTCTATAAAGCCCTGCTTCTAGTCAACCCATCTATTCTATAAAGCCCTGCTTCTAGTCAACCCATCTACTCTATAAAGCCCTGCTTCTAGTCAACCCATCTATTATATAAAGCCCTGCTTCTAGTCAACCCGTCTATTATATAAAGCCCTGCTTCTAGTCAACCCGTCTATTTATATAAAGCCCTGCTTCTAGTCAACCCATCTATTCTATAAAGCCCTGCTTCTAGTCAACCCATCTATTATATAAAGCCCTGCTTCTAGTCAACCCGTCTATTATATAAAGCCCTGCTTCTAGTCAACCCATCTACTCTATAAAGCCCTGCTTCTAGTCAACCCATCTATTCTATAAAGCCCTGCTTCTAGTCAACCCATCTATTCTATAAAGCCCTGCTTCTAGTCAACCCATCTATTCTATAAAGCCCTGCTTCTAGTCAACCCATCTACTATATAAAGCCCTGCTTCTAGTCAACCCATCTACTCTATAAAGCCCTGCTTCTAGTCAACCCGTCTATTATATAAAGCCCTGCTTCTAGTCAACCCGTCTATTCTATAAAGCCCTGCTTCTAGTCAACCCGTCTATTCTATAAAGCCCTGCTTCTAGTCAACCCGTCTATTATATAAAGCCCTGCTTCTAGTCAACCCATCTATTATATAAAGCCCTGCTTCTAGTCAACCCATCTATTCTATAAAGCCCTGCTTCTAGTCAATCCATCTATTATATAAAGCCCTGCTTCTAGTCAACCCATCTATTATATAAAGCCCTGCTTCTAGTCAACCCATCTATTATATAAAGCCCTGCTTCTAGTCAACCCATCTATTATATAACGCCCTGCTTCTAGTCAACCCATCTATTATATAAAGCCCTGCTTCTAGTCAACCCATCTATTATATAAAGCCCTGCTTCTAGTCAACCCATCTACTCTATAAAGCCCTGCTTCTAGTCAACCCGTCTATTATATAAAGCCCTGCTTCTAGTCAACCCATCTATTCTATAAAGCCCTGCTTCTAGTCAACCCATCTATTCTATAAAGCCCTGCTTCTAGTCAACCCATCTATTATATAAAGCCCTGCTTCTAGTCAACCCGTCTATTATATAAAGCCCTGCTTCTAGTCAACCCGTCTATTATATAAAGCCCTGCTTCTAGTCAACCCATCTATTATATAAAGCCCTGCTTCTAGTCAACCCATCTATTCTATAAAGCCCTGCTTCTAGTCAACCCATCTATTCTATAAAGCCCTGCTTCTAGTCAACCCGTCTATTATATAAAGCCCTGCTTCTAGTCAACCCATCTATTATATAAAGCCCTGCTTTTAGTCAACCCATCTATTCTATAAAGCCCTGCTTCTAGTCAACCCATCTATTCTATAAAGCCCTGCTTCTAGTCAATCCATCTATTATATAAAGCCCTGCTTCTAGTCAACCCGTCTATTCTATAAAGCCCTGCTTCTAGTCAATCCATCTATTATATAAAGCCCTGCTTTTAGTTAACCCGTCTATTCTATAAAGCCCTGCTTCTAGTCAACCCATCTATTCTATAAAGCCCTGCTTCTAGTCAACCCATCTATTATATAAAGCCCTGCTTCTAGTCAACCCATCTATTATATAAAGCCCTGCTTCTAGTCAACCCATCTATTCTATAAAGCCCTGCTTCTAGTCAACCCATCTATTCTATAAAGCCCTGCTTCTAGTCAACCCATCTATTATATAAAGCCCTGCTTCTAGTCAACCCATCTATTATATAAAGCCCTGCTTCTAGTCAACCCATCTATTATATAAAGCCCTGCTTCTAGTCAACCCGTCTATTCTATAAAGCCCTGCTTCTAGTCAACCCGTCTATTCTATAAAGCCCTGCTTCTAGTCAACCCGTCTATTATATAAAGCCCTGCTTCTAGTCAACCCATCTATTATATAAAGCCCTGCTTCTAGTCAACCCATCTATTCTATAAAGCCCTGCTTCTAGTCAATCCATCTGTTATATAAAGCCCTGCTTCTAGTCAACCCATCTATTATATAAAGCCCTGCTTCTAGTCAACCCATCTATTATATAAAGCCCTGCTTCTAGTCAACCCATCTATTATATAAAGCCCTGCTTCTAGTCAACCCATCTATTCTATAAAGCCCTGCTTCTAGTCAACCCATCTATTATATAAAGCCCTGCTTCTAGTCAACCCATCTATTATATAAAGCCCTGCTTCTAGTCAACCCATCTATTATATAAAGCCCTGCTTCTAGTCAACCCATCTATTCTATAAAGCCCTGCTTCTAGTCAACCCGTCTATTCTATAAAGCCCTGCTTCTAGTCAACCCATCTATTATATAAAGCCCTGCTTCTAGTCAACCCGTCTATTCTATAAAGCCCTGCTTCTAGTCAACCCGTCTATTATATAAAGCCCTGCTTCTAGTCAACCCATCTATTCTATAAAGCCCTGCTTCTAGTCAACCCGTCTATTCTATAAAGCCCTGCTTCTAGTCAACCCATCTATTATATAAAGCCCTGCTTCTAGTCAACCCATCTATTCTATAAAGCCCTGCTTCTAGTCAACCCATCTATTCTATAAAGCCCTGCTTCTAGTCAACCCATCTATTATATAAAGCCCTGCTTCTAGTCAACCCATCTATTATATAAAGCCCTGCTTCTAGTCAACCCATCTATTATATAAAGCCCTGCTTCTAGTCAACCCATCTATTATATAAAGCCCTGCTTCTAGTCAACCCATCTATTATATAAAGCCCTGCTTCTAGTCAACCCATCTATTATATAAAGCCCTGCTTCTAGTCAACCCATCTATTATATAAAGCCCTGCTTCTAGTCAACCCATCTATTCTATAAAGCCCTGCTTCTAGTCAATCCATCTATTCTATAAAGCCCTGCTTCTAGTCAACCCATCTATTATATAAAGCCCTGCTTCTAGTCAACCCATCTATTATATAAAGCCCTGCTTCTAGTCAACCCATCTATTCTATAAAGCCCTGCTTCTAGTCAACCCATCTATTCTATAAAGCCCTGCTTCTAGTCAACCCGTCTATTATATAAAGCCCTGCTTCTAGTCAACCCATCTATTCTATAAAGCCCTGCTTCTAGTCAACCCATCTATTCTATAAAGCCCTGCTTCTAGTCAACCCATCTATTATATAAAGCCCTGCTTCTAGTCAACCCATCTATTATATAAAGCCCTGCTTCTAGTCAACCCGTCTATTATATAAAGCCCTGCTTCTAGTCAACCCATCTATTATATAAAGCCCTGCTTCTAGTCAACCCATCTATTCTATAAAGCCATGCTTCTAGTCAACCCATCTATTCTATAAAGCCCTGCTTCTAGTCAACCCATCTACTCTATAAAGCCCTGCTTCTAGTCAACCCATCTATTATATAAAGCCC
The DNA here is from genome assembly GCF_045679555.1 of Salvelinus alpinus. Classification (NCBI taxonomy): domain Eukaryota; kingdom Metazoa; phylum Chordata; class Actinopteri; order Salmoniformes; family Salmonidae; genus Salvelinus; species Salvelinus alpinus. The sequence continues at coordinate 6,482,468 of NC_092104.1, read as the reverse complement.
TGCTTCTAGTCAACCCGTCTATTATATAAAGCCCTGCTTCTAGTCAACCCGTCTATTATATAAAGCCCTGCTTCTAGTCAACCCATCTATTCTATAAAGCCCTGCTTCTAGTCAACCCATCTATTATATAAAGCCCTGCTTCTAGTCAACCCGTCTATTATATAAAGCCCTGCTTCTAGTCAACCCATCTACTCTATAAAGCCCTGCTTCTAGTCAACCCATCTATTCTATAAAGCCCTGCTTCTAGTCAACCCATCTATTCTATAAAGCCCTGCTTCTAGTCAACCCATCTATTATATAAAGCCCTGCTTCTAGTCAACCCATCTACTATATAAAGCCCTGCTTCTAGTCAACCCATCTACTCTATAAAGCCCTGCTTCTAGTCAACCCGTCTATTATATAAAGCCCTGCTTCTAGTCAACCCGTCTATTCTATAAAGCCCTGCTTCTAGTCAACCCGTCTATTCTATAAAGCCCTGCTTCTAGTCAACCCGTCTATTATATAAAGCCCTGCTTCTAGTCAACCCATCTATTATATAAAGCCCTGCTTCTAGTCAACCCATCTATTCTATAAAGCCCTGCTTCTAGTCAATCCATCTATTATATAAAGCCCTGCTTCTAGTCAACCCATCTATTATATAAAGCCCTGCTTCTAGTCAACCCATCTATTATATAAAGCCCTGCTTCTAGTCAACCCATCTATTATATAACGCCCTGCTTCTAGTCAACCCATCTATTATATAAAGCCCTGCTTCTAGTCAACCCATCTATTATATAAAGCCCTGCTTCTAGTCAACCCATCTACTCTATAAAGCCCTGCTTCTAGTCAACCCGTCTATTATATAAAGCCCTGCTTCTAGTCAACCCATCTATTCTATAAAGCCCTGCTTCTAGTCAACCCATCTATTCTATAAAGCCCTGCTTCTAGTCAACCCATCTATTATATAAAGCCCTGCTTCTAGTCAACCCGTCTATTATATAAAGCCCTGCTTCTAGTCAACCCGTCTATTATATAAAGCCCTGCTTCTAGTCAACCCATCTATTATATAAAGCCCTGCTTCTAGTCAACCCATCTATTCTATAAAGCCCTGCTTCTAGTCAACCCATCTATTCTATAAAGCCCTGCTTCTAGTCAACCCGTCTATTATATAAAGCCCTGCTTCTAGTCAACCCATCTATTATATAAAGCCCTGCTTTTAGTCAACCCATCTATTCTATAAAGCCCTGCTTCTAGTCAACCCATCTATTCTATAAAGCCCTGCTTCTAGTCAATCCATCTATTATATAAAGCCCTGCTTCTAGTCAACCCGTCTATTCTATAAAGCCCTGCTTCTAGTCAATCCATCTATTATATAAAGCCCTGCTTTTAGTTAACCCGTCTATTCTATAAAGCCCTGCTTCTAGTCAACCCATCTATTCTATAAAGCCCTGCTTCTAGTCAACCCATCTATTATATAAAGCCCTGCTTCTAGTCAACCCGTCTATTCTATAAAGCCCTGCTTCTAGTCAATCCATCTATTATATAAAGCCCTGCTTTTAGTTAACCCGTCTATTCTATAAAGCCCTGCTTCTAGTCAACCCATCTATTCTATAAAGCCCTGCTTCTAGTCAACCCATCTATTATATAAAGCCCTGCTTCTAGTCAACCCATCTATTATATAAAGCCCTGCTTCTAGTCAACCCATCTATTCTATAAAGCCCTGCTTCTAGTCAACCCATCTATTCTATAAAGCCCTGCTTCTAGTCAACCCATCTATTATATAAAGCCCTGCTTCTAGTCAACCCATCTATTATATAAAGCCCTGCTTCTAGTCAACCCATCTATTATATAAAGCCCTGCTTCTAGTCAACCCGTCTATTCTATAAAGCCCTGCTTCTAGTCAACCCGTCTATTCTATAAAGCCCTGCTTCTAGTCAACCCGTCTATTATATAAAGCCCTGCTTCTAGTCAACCCATCTATTATATAAAGCCCTGCTTCTAGTCAACCCATCTATTCTATAAAGCCCTGCTTCTAGTCAATCCATCTGTTATATAAAGCCCTGCTTCTAGTCAACCCATCTATTATATAAAGCCCTGCTTCTAGTCAACCCATCTATTATATAAAGCCCTGCTTCTAGTCAACCCATCTATTATATAAAGCCCTGCTTCTAGTCAACCCATCTATTCTATAAAGCCCTGCTTCTAGTCAACCCATCTATTATATAAAGCCCTGCTTCTAGTCAACCCATCTATTATATAAAGCCCTGCTTCTAGTCAACCCATCTATTATATAAAGCCCTGCTTCTAGTCAACCCATCTATTCTATAAAGCCCTGCTTCTAGTCAACCCGTCTATTCTATAAAGCCCTGCTTCTAGTCAACCCATCTATTATATAAAGCCCTGCTTCTAGTCAACCCGTCTATTCTATAAAGCCCTGCTTCTAGTCAACCCGTCTATTATATAAAGCCCTGCTTCTAGTCAACCCATCTATTCTATAAAGCCCTGCTTCTAGTCAACCCGTCTATTCTATAAAGCCCTGCTTCTAGTCAACCCATCTATTATATAAAGCCCTGCTTCTAGTCAACCCATCTATTCTATAAAGCCCTGCTTCTAGTCAACCCATCTATTCTATAAAGCCCTGCTTCTAGTCAACCCATCTATTATATAAAGCCCTGCTTCTAGTCAACCCATCTATTATATAAAGCCCTGCTTCTAGTCAACCCATCTATTATATAAAGCCCTGCTTCTAGTCAACCCATCTATTATATAAAGCCCTGCTTCTAGTCAACCCATCTATTATATAAAGCCCTGCTTCTAGTCAACCCATCTATTATATAAAGCCCTGCTTCTAGTCAACCCATCTATTATATAAAGCCCTGCTTCTAGTCAACCCATCTATTCTATAAAGCCCTGCTTCTAGTCAATCCATCTATTCTATAAAGCCCTGCTTCTAGTCAACCCATCTATTATATAAAGCCCTGCTTCTAGTCAACCCATCTATTATATAAAGCCCTGCTTCTAGTCAACCCATCTATTCTATAAAGCCCTGCTTCTAGTCAACCCATCTATTCTATAAAGCCCTGCTTCTAGTCAACCCGTCTATTATATAAAGCCCTGCTTCTAGTCAACCCATCTATTCTATAAAGCCCTGCTTCTAGTCAACCCATCTATTCTATAAAGCCCTGCTTCTAGTCAACCCATCTATTATATAAAGCCCTGCTTCTAGTCAACCCATCTATTATATAAAGCCCTGCTTCTAGTCAACCCGTCTATTATATAAAGCCCTGCTTCTAGTCAACCCATCTATTATATAAAGCCCTGCTTCTAGTCAACCCATCTATTCTATAAAGCCATGCTTCTAGTCAACCCATCTATTCTATAAAGCCCTGCTTCTAGTCAACCCATCTACTCTATAAAGCCCTGCTTCTAGTCAACCCATCTATTATATAAAGCCCTGCTTCTAGTCAACCCGTCTATTATATAAAGCCCTGCTTCTAGTCAACCCGTCTATTATATAAAGCCCTGCTTCTAGTCAACCCATCTATTCTATAAAGCCCTGCTTCTAGTCAACCCATCTATTATATAAAGCCCTGCTTCTAGTCAACCCGTCTATTATATAAAGCCCTGCTTCTAGTCAACCCATCTACTCTATAAAGCCCTGCTTCTAGTCAACCCATCTATTCTATAAAGCCCTGCTTCTAGTCAACCCATCTATTCTATAAAGCCCTGCTTCTAGTCAACCCATCTATTATATAAAGCCCTGCTTCTAGTCAACCCATCTACTATATAAAGCCCTGCTTCTAGTCAACCCATCTACTCTATAAAGCCCTGCTTCTAGTCAACCCGTCTATTATATAAAGCCCTGCTTCTAGTCAACCCGTCTATTCTATAAAGCCCTGCTTCTAGTCAACCCGTCTATTCTATAAAGCCCTGCTTCTAGTCAACCCGTCTATTATATAAAGCCCTGCTTCTAGTCAACCCATCTATTATATAAAGCCCTGCTTCTAGTCAACCCATCTATTCTATAAAGCCCTGCTTCTAGTCAATCCATCTATTATATAAAGCCCTGCTTCTAGTCAACCCATCTATTATATAAAGCCCTGCTTCTAGTCAACCCATCTATTATATAAAGCCCTGCTTCTAGTCAACCCATCTATTATATAACGCCCTGCTTCTAGTCAACCCATCTATTATATAAAGCCCTGCTTCTAGTCAACCCATCTATTATATAAAGCCCTGCTTCTAGTCAACCCATCTACTCTATAAAGCCCTGCTTCTAGTCAACCCGTCTATTATATAAAGCCCTGCTTCTAGTCAACCCATCTATTCTATAAAGCCCTGCTTCTAGTCAACCCATCTATTCTATAAAGCCCTGCTTCTAGTCAACCCATCTATTATATAAAGCCCTGCTTCTAGTCAACCCGTCTATTATATAAAGCCCTGCTTCTAGTCAACCCGTCTATTATATAAAGCCCTGCTTCTAGTCAACCCATCTATTATATAAAGCCCTGCTTCTAGTCAACCCATCTATTCTATAAAGCCCTGCTTCTAGTCAACCCATCTATTCTATAAAGCCCTGCTTCTAGTCAACCCGTCTATTATATAAAGCCCTGCTTCTAGTCAACCCATCTATTATATAAAGCCCTGCTTTTAGTCAACCCATCTATTCTATAAAGCCCTGCTTCTAGTCAACCCATCTATTCTATAAAGCCCTGCTTCTAGTCAATCCATCTATTATATAAAGCCCTGCTTCTAGTCAACCCGTCTATTCTATAAAGCCCTGCTTCTAGTCAATCCATCTATTATATAAAGCCCTGCTTTTAGTTAACCCGTCTATTCTATAAAGCCCTGCTTCTAGTCAACCCATCTATTCTATAAAGCCCTGCTTCTAGTCAACCCATCTATTATATAAAGCCCTGCTTCTAGTCAACCCATCTATTATATAAAGCCCTGCTTCTAGTCAACCCATCTATTCTATAAAGCCCTGCTTCTAGTCAACCCATCTATTCTATAAAGCCCTGCTTCTAGTCAACCCATCTATTATATAAAGCCCTGCTTCTAGTCAACCCATCTATTATATAAAGCCCTGCTTCTAGTCAACCCATCTATTATATAAAGCCCTGCTTCTAGTCAACCCGTCTATTCTATAAAGCCCTGCTTCTAGTCAACCCGTCTATTCTATAAAGCCCTGCTTCTAGTCAACCCGTCTATTATATAAAGCCCTGCTTCTAGTCAACCCATCTATTATATAAAGCCCTGCTTCTAGTCAACCCATCTATTCTATAAAGCCCTGCTTCTAGTCAATCCATCTGTTATATAAAGCCCTGCTTCTAGTCAACCCATCTATTATATAAAGCCCTGCTTCTAGTCAACCCATCTATTATATAAAGCCCTGCTTCTAGTCAACCCATCTATTATATAAAGCCCTGCTTCTAGTCAACCCATCTATTCTATAAAGCCCTGCTTCTAGTCAACCCATCTATTATATAAAGCCCTGCTTCTAGTCAACCCATCTATTATATAAAGCCCTGCTTCTAGTCAACCCATCTATTATATAAAGCCCTGCTTCTAGTCAACCCATCTATTCTATAAAGCCCTGCTTCTAGTCAACCCGTCTATTCTATAAAGCCCTGCTTCTAGTCAACCCATCTATTATATAAAGCCCTGCTTCTAGTCAACCCGTCTATTCTATAAAGCCCTGCTTCTAGTCAACCCGTCTATTATATAAAGCCCTGCTTCTAGTCAACCCATCTATTCTATAAAGCCCTGCTTCTAGTCAACCCGTCTATTCTATAAAGCCCTGCTTCTAGTCAACCCATCTATTATATAAAGCCCTGCTTCTAGTCAACCCATCTATTCTATAAAGCCCTGCTTCTAGTCAACCCGTCTATTCTATAAAGCCCTGCTTCTAGTCAACCCATCTATTATATAAAGCCCTGCTTCTAGTCAACCCATCTATTATATAAAGCCCTGCTTCTAGTCAACCCATCTATTATATAAAGCCCTGCTTCTAGTCAACCCATCTATTATATAAAGCCCTGCTTCTAGTCAACCCATCTATTCTATAAAGCCCTGCTTCTAGTCAACCCATCTATTATATAAAGCCCTGCTTCTAGTCAACCCATCTATTCTATAAAGCCCTGCTTCTAGTCAACCCATCTATTCTATAAAGCCCTGCTTCTAGTCAATCCATCTATTCTATAAAGCCCTGCTTCTAGTCAACCCATCTATTATATAAAGCCCTGCTTCTAGTCAACCCATCTATTCTATAAAGCCCTGCTTCTAGTCAACCCATCTATTCTATAAAGCCCTGCTTCTAGTCAATCCATCTATTCTATAAAGCCCTGCTTCTAGTCAACCCATCTATTATATAAAGCCCTGCTTCTAGTCAACCCATCTATTCTATAAAGCCCTGCTTCTAGTCAACCCGTCTATTATATAAAGCCCTGCTTCTAGTCAACCCATCTATTATATAAAGCCCTGCTTCTAGTCAACCCATCTATTCTATAAAGCCCTGCTTCTAGTCAACCCATCTATTCTATAAAGCCCTGCTTCTAGTCAACCCATCTACTCTATAAAGCCCTGCTTCTAGTCAACCCATCTATTATATAAAGCCCTGCTTCTAGTCAACCCGTCTATTATATAAAGCCCTGCTTCTAGTCAACCCGTCTATTATATAAAGCCCTGCTTCTAGTCAACCCATCTATTCTATAAAGCCCTGCTTCTAGTCAACCCATCTATTATATAAAGCCCTGCTTCTAGTCAACCCGTCTATTATATAAAGCCCTGCTTCTAGTCAACCCATCTACTCTATAAAGCCCTGCTTCTAGTCAACCCATCTATTCTATAAAGCCCTGCTTCTAGTCAACCCATCTATTATATAAAGCCCTGCTTCTAGTCAACCCATCTACTATATAAAGCCCTGCTTCTAGTCAACCCATCTACTCTATAAAGCCCTGCTTCTAGTCAACCCGTCTATTATATAAAGCCCTGCTTCTAGTCAACCCGTCTATTCTATAAAGCCCTGCTTCTAGTCAACCCGTCTATTCTATAAAGCCCTGCTTCTAGTCAACCCGTCTATTATATAAAGCCCTGCTTCTAGTCAACCCATCTATTATATAAAGCCCTGCTTCTAGTCAACCCATCTATTCTATAAAGCCCTGCTTCTAGTCAATCCATCTATTATATAAAGCCCTGCTTCTAGTCAACCCATCTATTATATAAAGCCCTGCTTCTAGTCAACCCATCTATTATATAAAGCCCTGCTTCTAGTCAACCCATCTATTATATAAAGCCCTGCTTCTAGTCAACCCATCTATTATATAAAGCCCTGCTTCTAGTCAACCCATCTATTATATAAAGCCCTGCTTCTAGTCAACCCATCTACTCTATAAAGCCCTGCTTCTAGTCAACCCGTCTATTATATAAAGCCCTGCTTCTAGTCAACCCATCTATTCTATAAAGCCCTGCTTCTAGTCAACCCATCTATTCTATAAAGCCCTGCTTCTAGTCAACCCATCTATTATATAAAGCCCTGCTTCTAGTCAACCCGTCTATTATATAAAGCCCTGCTTCTAGTCAACCCGTCTATTATATAAAGCCCTGCTTCTAGTCAACCCATCTATTATATAAAGCCCTGCTTCTAGTCAACCCATCTATTCTATAAAGCCCTGCTTCTAGTCAACCCATCTATTCTATAAAGCCCTGCTTCTAGTCAACCCGTCTATTATATAAAGCCCTGCTTCTAGTCAACCCATCTATTATATAAAGCCCTGCTTTTAGTCAACCCATCTATTCTATAAAGCCCTGCTTCTAGTCAACCCATCTATTCTATAAAGCCCTGCTTCTAGTCAATCCATCTATTATATAAAGCCCTGCTTCTAGTCAACCCGTCTATTCTATAAAGCCCTGCTTCTAGTCAATCCATCTATTATATAAAGCCCTGCTTTTAGTTAACCCGTCTATTCTATAAAGCCCTGCTTCTAGTCAACCCATCTATTCTATAAAGCCCTGCTTCTAGTCAACCCATCTATTATATAAAGCCCTGCTTCTAGTCAACCCATCTATTATATAAAGCCCTGCTTCTAGTCAACCCATCTATTCTATAAAGCCCTGCTTCTAGTCAACCCATCTATTCTATAAAGCCCTGCTTCTAGTCAACCCATCTATTATATAAAGCCCTGCTTCTAGTCAACCCATCTATTATATAAAGCCCTGCTTCTAGTCAACCCATCTATTATATAAAGCCCTGCTTCTAGTCAACCCATCTATTCTATAAAGCCCTGCTTCTAGTCAACCCGTCTATTCTATAAAGCCCTGCTTCTAGTCAACCCGTCTATTATATAAAGCCCTGCTTCTAGTCAACCCATCTATTATATAAAGCCCTGCTTCTAGTCAACCCATCTATTCTATAAAGCCCTGCTTCTAGTCAATCCATCTGTTATATAAAGCCCTGCTTCTAGTCAACCCATCTATTATATAAAGCCCTGCTTCTAGTCAACCCATCTATTATATAAAGCCCTGCTTCTAGTCAACCCATCTATTATATAAAGCCCTGCTTCTAGTCAACCCATCTATTCTATAAAGCCCTGCTTCTAGTCAACCCATCTATTATATAAAGCCCTGCTTCTAGTCAACCCATCTATTATATAAAGCCCTGCTTCTAGTCAACCCATCTATTATATAAAGCCCTGCTTCTAGTCAACCCATCTATTCTATAAAGCCCTGCTTCTAGTCTACCCGTCTATTCTATAAAGCCCTGCTTCTAGTCAACCCATCTATTATATAAAGCCCTGCTTCTAGTCAACCCGTCTATTCTATAAAGCCCTGCTTCTAGTCAACCCGTCTATTATATAAAGCCCTGCTTCTAGTCAACCCATCTATTCTATAAAGCCCTGCTTCTAGTCAACCCGTCTATTCTATAAAGCCCTGCTTCTAGTCAACCCATCTATTATATAAAGCCCTGCTTCTAGTCAACCCATCTATTCTATAAAGCCCTGCTTCTAGTCAACCCGTCTATTCTATAAAGCCCTGCTTCTAGTCAACCCATCTATTATATAAAGCCCTGCTTCTAGTCAACCCATCTATTATATAAAGCCCTGCTTCTAGTCAACCCATCTATTATATAAAGCCCTGCTTCTAGTCAACCCATCTATTATATAAAGCCCTGCTTCTAGTCAACCCATCTATTATATAAAGCCCTGCTTCTAGTCAACCCATCTATTATATAAAGCCCTGCTTCTAGTCAACCCATCTATTATATAAAGCCCTGCTTCTAGTCAACCCATCTATTCTATAAAGCCCTGCTTCTAGTCAATCCATCTATTCTATAAAGCCCTGCTTCTAGTCAACCCATCTATTATATAAAGCCCTGCTTCTAGTCAACCCATCTATTATATAAAGCCCTGCTTCTAGTCAACCCATCTATTCTATAAAGCCCTGCTTCTAGTCAACCCATCTATTCTATAAAGCCCTGCTTCTAGTCAACCCGTCTATTATATAAAGCCCTGCTTCTAGTCAACCCATCTATTCTATAAAGCCCTGCTTCTAGTCAACCCATCTATTATATAAAGCCCTGCTTCTAGTCAACCCATCTATTCTATAAAGCCCTGCTTCTAGTCAACCCATCTATTCTATAAAGCCCTGCTTCTAGTCAACCCATCTATTATATAAAGCCCTGCTTCTAGTCAACCCATCTATTCTATAAAGCCCTGCTTCTAGTCAACCCATCTATTCTATAAAGCCCTGCTTCTAGTCAATCCATCTATTCTATAAAGCCCTGCTTCTAGTCAACCCATCTATTATATAAAGCCCTGCTTCTAGTCAACCCATCTATTCTATAAAGCCCTGCTTCTAGTCAACCCATCTATTCTATAAAGCCCTGCTTCTAGTCAACCCATCTATTCTATAAAGCCCTGCTTCTAGTCAATCCATCTATTCTATAAAGCCCTGCTTCTAGTCAACCCATCTATTATATAAAGCCCTGCTTCTAGTCAACCCATCTATTCTATAAAGCCCTGCTTCTAGTCAACCCATCTATTCTATAAAGCCCTGCTTCTAGTCAACCCATCTATTCTATAAAGCCCTGCTTCTAGTCAACCCATCTATTCTATAAAGCCCTGCTTCTAGTCAACCCATCTATTCTATAAAGCCCTGCTTCTAGTCAACCCATCTATTATATAAAGCCCTGCTTCTAGTCAACCCATCTATTCTATAAAGCCCTGCTTCTAGTCAACCCATCTATTATATAAAGCCCTGCTTCTAGTCAACCCATATATTATATAAAGCCCTGCTTCTAGTCAACCCATCTACTCTATAAAGCCCTGCGTCTAGTCAACCCATCTATTCTATAAAGCCCTGCTTCTAGTCAACCCATCTATTATATAAAGCCCTGCTTCTAGTCAACCCATCTATTCTATAAAGCCCTGCTTCTAGTCAACCCATCTATTCTATAAACCCCTGCTTCTAGTCAACCCATCTATTATATAAAGCCCTGCTTCTAGTCAACCCATCTATTATATAAAGCCCTGCTTCTAGTCAACCCATCTATTATATAAAGCCCTGCTTCTAGTCAACCCATCTATTATATAAAGCCCTGCTTCTAGTCAACCCATCTATTATATAAAGCCCTGCTTCTAGTCAACCCATCTATTCTATAAAGCCCTGCTTCTAGTCAACCCATCTATTCTATAAAGCCCTGCTTCTAGTCAACCCATCTATTATATAAAGCCCTGCTTCTAGTCAACCCATCTATTCTATAAAGCCCTGCTTCTAGTCAACCCATCTATTCTATAAAGCCCTGCTTCTAGTCAATCCATCTATTCTATAAAGCCCTGCTTCTAGTCAACCCATCTATTATATAAAGCCCTGCTTCTAGTCAACCCATCTATTCTATAAAGCCCTGCTTCTAGTCAACCCATCTATTCTATAAAGCCCTGCTTCTAGTCAACCCATCTATTCTATAAAGCCCTGCTTCTAGTCAATCCATCTATTCTATAAAGCCCTGCTTCTAGTCAACCCATCTATTATATAAAGCCCTGCTTCTAGTCAACCCATCTATTCTATAAAGCCCTGCTTCTAGTCAACCCATCTATTCTATAGAGCCCTGCTTCTAGTCAACCCGTCTATTATATAAAGCCCTGCTTCTAGTCAACCCATCTATTCTATAAAGCCCTGCTTCTAGTCAACCCATCTATTATATAAAGCCCTGCTTCTAGTCAACCCATCTATTCTATAAAGCCCTGCTTCTAGTCAACCCATCTATTCTATAAAGCCCTGCTTCTAGTCAACCCATCTATTCTATAAAGCCCTGCTTCTAGTCAACCCATCTATTCTATAAAGCCCTGCTTCTAGTCAACCCATCTATTCTATAAAGCCCTGCTTCTAGTCAATCCATCTATTCTATAAAGCCCTGCTTCTAGTCAACCCATCTATTATATAAAGCCCTGCTTCTAGTCAACCCATCTATTCTATAAAGCCCTGCTTCTAGTCAACCCATCTATTCTATAAAGCCCTGCTTCTAGTCAACCCATCTATTCTATAAAGCCCTGCTTCTAGTCAATCCATCTATTCTATAAAGCCCTGCTTCTAGTCAACCCATCTATTCTATAAAGCCCTGCTTCTAGTCAACCCATCTATTCTATAAAGCCCTGCTTCTAGTCAACCCATCTATTCTATAAAGCCCTGCTTCTAGTCAACCCATCTATTCTATAAAGCCCTGCTTCTAGTCAACCCATCTATTCTATAAAGCCCTGCTTCTAGTCAACCCATCTATTCTATAAAGCCCTGCTTCTAGTCAACCCATCTATTCTATAAAGCCCTGCTTCTAGTCAACCCATCTATTCTATAAAGCCCTGCTTCTAGTCAACCCATCTATTATATAAAGCCCTGCTTCTAGTCAACCCATCTATTCTATAAAGCCCTGCTTCTAGTCAACCCATCTATTATATAAAGCCCTGCTTCTAGTCAACCCATCTATTCTATAAAGCCCTGCTTCTAGTCAACCCATCTATTATATAAAGCCCTGCTTCTAGTCAACCCATCTATTATATAAAGCCCTGCTTCTAGTCAACCCATATATTCTATAAAGCCCTGCTTCTAGTCAACCCATCTATTATATAAAGCCCTGCTTCTAGTCAACCCATCTATTCTATAAAGCCCTGCTTCTAGTCAACCCATCTATTCTATAAAGCCCTGCTTCTAGTCAACCCATCTATTATATAAAGCCCTGCTTCTAGTCAACCCATCTATTATATAAAGCCCTGCTTCTAGTCAACCCATCTATTATATAAAGCCCTGCTTCTAGTCAACCCATCTATTATATAAAGCCCTGCTTCTAGTCAACCCATCTATTCTATAAAGCTCTGCTTCTAGTCAACCCATCTATTCTATAAAGCCCTGCTTCTAGTCAACCCATCTATTATATAAAGCCCTGCTTCTAGTCAACCCATCTATTCTATAAAGCCCTGCTTCTAGTCAACCCATCTATTCTATAAAGCCCTGCTTCTAGTCAATCCATCTATTCTATAAAGCCCTGCTTCTAGTCAACCCATCTATTATATAAAGCCCTGCTTCTAGTCAACCCATCTATTCTATAAAGCCCTGCTTCTAGTCAACCCATCTATTCTATAAAGCCCTGCTTCTAGTCAACCCATCTATTCTATAAAGCCCTGCTTCTAGTCAACCCATCTATTCTATAAAGCCCTGCTTCTAGTCAATCCATCTATTCTATAAAGCCCTGCTTCTAGTCAACCCATCTATTATATAAAGCCCTGCTTCTAGTCAACCCATCTATTCTATAAAGCCCTGCTTCTAGTCAACCCATCTATTATATAAAGCCCTGCTTCTAGTCAACCCGTCTATTCTATAAAGCCCTGCTTCTAGTCAACCCATCTATTATATAAAGCCCTGCTTCTAGTCAACCCATCTATTATATAAAGCCCTGCTTCTAGTCAACCCATCTATTATATAAAGCCCTGCTTCTAGTCAACCCATCTATTCTATAAAGCCCTGCTTCTAGTCAACCCATCTATTATATAAAGCCCTGCTTCTAGTCAACCCATCTATTATATAAAGCCCTGCTTCTAGTCAACCCATCTATTCTATAAAGCCCTGCTTCTAGTCAACCCATCTATTATCTAAAGCCCTGCTTCTAGTCAACCCATCTATTCTATAAAGCCCTGCTTCTAGTCAACCCATCTATTATATAAAGCCCTGCTTCTAGTCAACCCATCTATTATATAAAGCCCTGCTTCTAGTCAACCCATCTATTCTATAAAGCCCTGCTTCTAGTCAACCCATCTATTATATAAAGCCCTGCTTCTAGTCAACCCATCTATTCTATAAAGCCCTGCTTCTAGTCAACCCATCTATTATATAAAGCCCTGCTTCTAGTCAACCCATCTATTATATAAAGCCCTGCTTCTAGTCAACCCATCTATTCTATAAAGCCCTGCTTCTAGTCAACCCATCTATTATATAAAGCCCTGCTTCTAGTCAACCCATCTATTCTATAAAGCCCTGCTTCTAGTCAACCCATCTATTCTATAAAGCCCTGCTTCTAGTCAACCCATCTATTATATAAAGCCCTGCTTCTAGTCAACCCATCTATTCTATAAAGCCCTGCTTCTAGTCAACCCATCTATTATATAAAGCCCTGCTTCTAGTCAACCCATCTATTCTATAAAGCCCTGCTTCTAGTCAACCCATCTATTCTATAAAGCCCTGCTTCTAGTCAACCCATCTATTCTATAAAGCCCTGCTTCTAGTCAACCCATCTATTATATAAAGCCCTGCTTCTAGTCAACCCATCTATTATATAAAGCCCTGCTTCTAGTCAACCCATCTATTCTATAAAGCCCTGCTTCTAGTCAACCCATCTATTATATAAAGCCCTGCTTCTAGTCAACCCATCTATTCTATAAAGCCCTGCTTCTAGTCAACCCATCTATTCTATAAAGCCCTGCTTCTAGTCAACCCATCTATTATATAAAGCCCTGCTTCTAGTCAACCCATCTATTCTATAAAGCCCTGCTTCTAGTCAACCCATCTATTCTATAAAGCCCTGCTTCTAGTCAACCCATCTATTCTATAAAGCCCTGCTTCTAGTCAACCCATCTATTCTATAAAGCCCTGCTTCTAGTCAACCCATCTATTCTATAAAGCCCTGCTTCTAGTCAACCCATCTATTATATAATGCCCTGCTTCTAGTCAACCCATCTATTATATAAAGCCCTGCTTCTAGTCAACCCGTCTATTCTATAAAGCCCTGCTTCTAGTCAACCCATCTATTATATAAAGCCCTGCTTCTAGTCAACCCATCTATTCTATAAAGCCCTGCTTCTAGTCAACCCATCTATTCTATAAAGCCCTGCTTCTAGTCAACCCATCTATTCTATAAAGCCCTGCTTCTAGTCAACCCATCTATTATATAAAGCCCTGCTTCTAGTCAACCCATCTATTATATAAAGCCCTGCTTCTAGTCAACCCATCTATTCTATAAAGCCCTGCTTCTAGTCAACCCATCTATTATATAAAGCCCTGCTTCTAGTCAACCCATCTATTATATAAAGCCCTGCTTCTAGTCAACCCATCTATTCTATAAAGCCCTGCTTCTAGTCAACCCATCTATTCTATAAAGCCCTGCTTCTAGTCAACCCATCTATTATATAAAGCCCTGCTTCTAGTCAACCCATCTATTCTATAAAGCCCTGCTTCTAGTCAACCCATCTATTCTATAAAGCCCTGCTTCTAGTCAATCCATCTATTCTATAAAGCCCTGCTTCTAGTCAACCCATCTATTATATAAAGCCCTGCTTCTAGTCAACCCATCTATTCTATAAAGCCCTGCTTCTAGTCAACCCATCTATTATATAAAGCCCTGCTTCTAGTCAACCCGTCTATTCTATAAAGCCCTGCTTCTAGTCAACCCATCTATTATATAAAGCCCTGCTTCTAGTCAACCCATCTATTATATAAAGCCCTGCTTCTAGTCAACCCATCTATTATATAAAGCCCTGCTTCTAGTCAACCCATCTATTCTATAAAGCCCTGCTTCTAGTCAACCCATCTATTATATAAAGCCCTGCTTCTAGTCAACCCATCTATTATATAAAGCCCTGCTTCTAGTCAACCCATCTATTCTATAAAGCCCTGCTTCTAGTCAACCCATCTATTATATAAAGCCCTGCTTCTAGTCAACCCATCTATTATATAAAGCCCTGCTTCTAGTCAACCCATCTATTATATAAAGCCCTGCTTCTAGTCAACCCATCTATTATATAAAGCCCTGCTTCTAGTCAACCCATCTATTCTATAAAGCCCTGCTTCTAGTCAACCCATCTATTATATAAAGCCCTGCTTCTAGTCAACCCATCTATTCTATAAAGCCCTGCTTCTAGTCAACCCATCTATTATATAAAGCCCTGCTTCTAGTCAACCCATCTATTATATAAAGCCCTGCTTCTAGTCAACCCATCTATTCTATAAAGCCCTGCTTCTAGTCAACCCATCTATTATATAAAGCCCTGCTTCTAGTCAACCCATCTATTCTATAAAGCCCTGCTTCTAGTCAACCCATCTATTCTATAAAGCCCTGCTTCTAGTCAACCCATCTATTATATAAAGCCCTGCTTCTAGTCAACCCATCTATTCTATAAAGCCCTGCTTCTAGTCAACCCGTCTATTCTATAAAGCCCTGCTTCTAGTCAACCCATCTATTATATAAAGCCCTGCTTCTAGTCAACCCATCTATTCTATAAAGCCCTGCTTCTAGTCAACCCATCTATTATATAAAGCCCTGCTTCTAGTCAACCCATCTATTCTATAAAGCCCTGCTTCTAGTCAACCCATCTATTCTATAAAGCCCTGCTTCTAGTCAACCCATCTATTATATAAAGCCCTGCTTCTAGTCAACCCATCTATTATATAAAGCCCTGCTTCTAGTCAACCCATCTATTCTATAAAGCCCTGCTTCTAGTCAACCCATCTATTATATAAAGCCCTGCTTCTAGTCAACCCATCTATTCTATAAAGCCCTGCTTCTAGTCAACCCATCTATTCTATAAAGCCCTGCTTCTAGTCAACCCATCTATTATATAAAGCCCTGCTTCTAGTCAACCCATCTATTCTATAAAGCCCTGCTTCTAGTCAACCCATCTATTCTATAAAGCCCTGCTTCTAGTCAACCCATCTATTCTATAAAGCCCTGCTTCTAGTCAACCCATCTATTCTATAAAGCCCTGCTTCTAGTCAACCCATCTATTCTATAAAGCCCTGCTTCTAGTCAACCCATCTATTATATAATGCCCTGCTTCTAGTCAACCCATCTATTATATAAAGCCCTGCTTCTAGTCAACCCATCTATTATATAAAGCCCTGCTTCTAGTCAACCCATCTATTCTATAAAGCCCTGCTTCTAGTCAACCCGTCTATTCTATAAAGCCCTGCTTCTAGTCAACCCATCTATTATATAAAGCCCTGCTTCTAGTCAACCCATCTATTATATAAAGCCCTGCTTCTAGTCAACCCGTCTATTCTATAAAGCCCTGCTTCTAGTCAACCCATCTATTCTATAAAGCCCTGCTTCTAGTCAACCCATCTATTATATAAAGCCCTGCTTCTAGTCAACCCATCTATTATATAAAGCCCTGCTTCTAGTCAACCCATCTATTCTATAAAGCCCTGCTTCTAGTCAACCCATCTATTCTATAAAGCCCTGCTTCTAGTCAACCCATCTATTATATAAAGCCCTGCTTCTAGTCAACCCATCTATTCTATAAAGCCCTGCTTCTAGTCAACCCATCTATTATATAAAGCCCTGCTTCTAGTCAACCCATCTATTATATAAAGCCCTGCTTCTAGTCAACCCATCTATTATATAAAGCCCTGCTTCTAGTCAACCCATCTATTCTATAAAGCCCTGCTTCTAGTCAACCCATCTATTCTATAAAGCCCTGCTTCTAGTCAACCCATCTATTCTATAAAGCCCTGCTTCTAGTCAACCCATCTATTCTATAAAGCCCTGCTTCTAGTCAACCCATCTATTCTATAAAGCCCTGCTTCTAGTCAACCCATCTATTCTATAAAGCCCTGCTTCTAGTCAACCCATCTATTCTATAAAGCCCTGCTTCTAGTCAATCCATCTATTCTATAAAGCCCTGCTTCTAGTCAACCCATCTATTATATAAAGCCCTGCTTCTAGTCAACCCATCTATTATATAAAGCCCTGCTTCTAGTCAACCCATCTATTATATAAAGCCCTGCTTCTAGTCAACCCGTCTATTCTATAAAGCCCTGCTTCTAGTCAACCCATCTATTATATAAAGCCCTGCTTCTAGTCAACCCATCTATTATATAAAGCCCTGCTTCTAGTCAACCCATCTATTATATAAAGCCCTGCTTCTAGTCAACCCATCTATTCTATAAAGCCCTGCTTCTAGTCAACCCATCTATTATATAAAGCCCTGCTTCTAGTCAACCCATCTATTATATAAAGCCCTGCTTCTAGTCAACCCATCTATTCTATAAAGCCCTGCTTCTAGTCAACCCATCTATTATATAAAGCCCTGCTTCTAGTCAACCCATCTATTATATAAAGCCCTGCTTCTAGTCAACCCATCTATTATATAAAGCCCTGCTTCTAGTCAACCCATCTATTATATAAAGCCCTGCTTCTAGTCAACCCATCTATTCTATAAAGCCCTGCTTCTAGTCAACCCATCTATTATATAAAGCCCTGCTTCTAGTCAACCCATCTATTCTATAAAGCCCTGCTTCTAGTCAACCCATCTATTATATAAAGCCCTGCTTCTAGTCAACCCATCTATTCTATAAAGCCCTGCTTCTAGTCAACCCATCTATTCTATAAAGCCCTGCTTCTAGTCAACCCATCTATTATATAAAGCCCTGCTTCTAGTCAACCCATCTATTCTATAAAGCCCTGCTTCTAGTCAACCCGTCTATTCTATAAAGCCCTGCTTCTAGTCAACCCATCTATTATATAAAGCCCTGCTTCTAGTCAACCCATCTATTCTATAAAGCCCTGCTTCTAGTCAACCCATCTATTATATAAAGCCCTGCTTCTAGTCAACCCATCTATTCTATAAAGCCCTGCTTCTAGTCAACCCATCTATTCTATAAAGCCCTGCTTCTAGTCAACCCATCTATTATATAAAGCCCTGCTTCTAGTCAACCCATCTATTATATAAAGCCCTGCTTCTAGTCAACCCATCTATTCTATAAAGCCCTGCTTCTAGTCAACCCATCTATTATATAAAGCCCTGCTTCTAGTCAACCCATCTATTCTATAAAGCCCTGCTTCTAGTCAACCCATCTATTCTATAAAGCCCTGCTTCTAGTCAACCCATCTATTATATAAAGCCCTGCTTCTAGTCAACCCATCTATTCTATAAAGCCCTGCTTCTAGTCAACCCATCTATTCTATAAAGCCATGCTTCTAGTCAACCCATCTATTCTATAAAGCCCTGCTTCTAGTCAACCCATCTATTCTATAAAGCCCTGCTTCTAGTCAACCCATCTATTCTATAAAGCCCTGCTTCTAGTCAACCCATCTATTATATAATGCCCTGCTTCTAGTCAACCCATCTATTATATAAAGCCCTGCTTCTAGTCAACCCGTCTATTCTATAAAGCCCTGCTTCTAGTCAACCCATCTATTATATAAAGCCCTGCTTCTAGTCAACCCATCTATTCTATAAAGCCCTGCTTCTAGTCAACCCATCTATTCTATAAAGCCCTGCTTCTAGTCAACCCATCTATTCTATAAAGCCCTGCTTCTAGTCAACCCATCTATTCTATAAAGCCCTGCTTCTAGTCAACCCATCTATTATATAAAGCCCTGCTTCTAGTCAACCCATCTATTCTATAAAGCCCTGCTTCTAGTCAACCCATCTATTATATAAAGCCCTGCTTCTAGTCAACCCATCTATTATATAAAGCCCTGCTTCTAGTCAACCCATCTATTATATAAAGCCCTGCTTCTAGTCAACCCATCTATTCTATAAAGCCCTGCTTCTAGTCAACCCATCTATTATATAAAGCCCTGCTTCTAGTCAACCCATCTATTCTATAAAGCCCTGCTTCTAGTCAACCCATCTATTCTATAAAGCCCTGCTTCTAGTCAATCCATCTATTCTATAAAGCCCTGCTTCTAGTCAACCCATCTATTATATAAAGCCCTGCTTCTAGTCAACCCATCTATTCTATAAAGCCCTGCTTCTAGTCAACCCATCTATTCTATAAAGCCCTGCCTCTAGTCAACCTATCTATTCTATAAAGCCCTGCTTCTAGTCAACCCATCTATTCTATAAAGCCCTGCTTCTAGTCAATCCATCTATTCTATAAAGCCCTGCTTCTAGTCAACCCATCTATTATATAAAGCCCTGCTTCTAGTCAACCCGTCTATTCTATAAAGCCCTGCTTCTAGTCAACCCATCTATTATATAAAGCCCTGCTTCTAGTCAACCCGTCTATTATATAAAGCCCTGCTTCTAGTCAACCCATCTATTATATAAAGCCCTGCTTCTAGTCAACCCATCTATTATATAAAGCCCTGCTTCTAGTCAACCCATCTATTCTATAAAGCCCTGCTTCTAGTCAAGCCATCTATTATATAAAGCCCTGCTTCTAGTCAACCCATCTATTATATAAAGCCCTGCTTCTAGTCAACCCATCTATTATATAAAGCCCTGCTTCTAGTCAACCCATCTATTCTATAAAGCCCTGCTTCTAGTCAACCCATCTATTCTATAAAGCCCTGCTTCTAGTCAACCCATCTATTCTATAAAGCCCTGCTTCTAGTCAACCCATCTATTCTATAAAGCCCTGCTTCTAGTCAACCCATCTATTCTATAAAGCCCTGCTTCTAGTCAACCCATCTATTCTATAAAGCCCTGCTTCTAGTCAATCCATCTATTCTATAAAGCCCTGCTTCTAGTCAACCCATCTATTATATAAAGCCCTGCTTCTAGTCAACCCATCTATTATATAAAGCCCTGCTTCTAGTCAACCCATCTATTATATAAAGCCCTGCTTCTAGTCAACCCGTCTATTCTATAAAGCCCTGCTTCTAGTCAACCCATCTATTATATAAAGCCCTGCTTCTAGTCAACCCATCTATTATATAAAGCCCTGCTTCTAGTCAACCCATCTATTATATAAAGCCCTGCTTCTAGTCAACCCATCTATTCTATAAAGCCCTGCTTCTAGTCAACCCATCTATTATATAAAGCCCTGCTTCTAGTCAACCCATCTATTATATAAAGCCCTGCTTCTAGTCAACCCATCTATTCTATAAAGCCCTGCTTCTAGTCAACCCATCTATTATATAAAGCCCTGCTTCTAGTCAACCCATCTATTATATAAAGCCCTGCTTCTAGTCAACCCATCTATTCTATAAAGCCCTGCTTCTAGTCAACCCATCTATTATATAAAGCCCTGCTTCTAGTCAACCCATCTATTATATAAAGCCCTGCTTCTAGTCAACCCATCTATTCTATAAAGCCCTGCTTCTAGTCAACCCATCTATTATATAAAGCCCTGCTTCTAGTCAACCCATCTATTCTATAAAGCCCTGCTTCTAGTCAACCCATCTATTCTATAAAGCCCTGCTTCTAGTCAACCCATCTATTATATAAAGCCCTGCTTCTAGTCAACCCATCTATTCTATAAAGCCCTGCTTCTAGTCAACCCGTCTATTCTATAAAGCCCTGCTTCTAGTCAACCCATCTATTATATAAAGCCCTGCTTCTAGTCAACCCATCTATTCTATAAAGCCCTGCTTCTAGTCAACCCATCTATTATATAAAGCCCTGCTTCTAGTCAACCCATCTATTCTATAAAGCCCTGCTTCTAGTCAACCCATCTATTCTATAAAGCCCTGCTTCTAGTCAACCCATCTATTATATAAAGCCCTGCTTCTAGTCAACCCATCTATTATATAAAGCCCTGCTTCTAGTCAACCCATCTATTCTATAAAGCCCTGCTTCTAGTCAACCCATCTATTATATAAAGCCCTGCTTCTAGTCAACCCATCTATTCTATAAAGCCCTGCTTCTAGTCAACCCATCTATTCTATAAAGCCCTGCTTCTAGTCAACCCATCTATTATATAAAGCCCTGCTTCTAGTCAACCCATCTATTCTATAAAGCCCTGCTTCTAGTCAACCCATCTATTCTATAAAGCCATGCTTCTAGTCAACCCATCTATTCTATAAAGCCCTGCTTCTAGTCAACCCATCTATTCTATAAAGCCCTGCTTCTAGTCAACCCATCTATTCTATAAAGCCCTGCTTCTAGTCAACCCATCTATTCTATAAAGCCCTGCTTCTAGTCAACCCATCTATTATATAATGCCCTGCTTCTAGTCAACCCATCTATTATATAAAGCCCTGCTTCTAGTCAACCCGTCTATTCTATAAAGCCCTGCTTCTAGTCAACCCATCTATTATATAAAGCCCTGCTTCTAGTCAACCCATCTATTCTATAAAGCCCTGCTTCTAGTCAACCCATCTATTCTATAAAGCCCTGCTTCTAGTCAACCCATCTATTCTATAAAGCCCTGCTTCTAGTCAACCCATCTATTATATAAAGCCCTGCTTCTAGTCAACCCATCTATTATATAAAGCCCTGCTTCTAGTCAACCCATCTATTCTATAAAGCCCTGCTTCTAGTCAACCCATCTATTATATAAAGCCCTGCTTCTAGTCAACCCATCTATTATATAAAGCCCTGCTTCTAGTCAACCCATCTATTATATAAAGCCCTGCTTCTAGTCAACCCATCTATTATATAAAGCCCTGCTTCTAGTCAACCCATCTATTCTATAAAGCCCTGCTTCTAGTCAACCCATCTATTATATAAAGCCCTGCTTCTAGTCAACCCATCTATTATATAAAGCCCTGCTTCTAGTCAACCCATCTATTCTATAAAGCCCTGCTTCTAGTCAACCCATCTATTCTATAAAGCCCTGCTTCTAGTCAACCCATCTATTATATAAAGCCCTGCTTCTAGTCAACCCATCTATTCTATAAAGCCCTGCTTCTAGTCAACCCATCTATTATATAAAGCCCTGCTTCTAGTCAACCCGTCTATTCTATAAAGCCCTGCTTCTAGTCAACCCATCTATTCTATAAAGCCCTGCTTCTAGTCAACCCATCTATTCTATAAAGCCCTGCTTCTAGTCAACCCATCTATTCTATAAAGCCCTGCTTCTAGTCAACCCATCTATTATATAAAGCCCTGCTTCTAGTCAACCCATCTATTCTATAAAGCCCTGCTTCTAGTCAACCCATCTATTCTATAAAGCCCTGCTTCTAGTCAACCCATCTATTCTATAAAGCCCTGCTTCTAGTCAACCCATCTATTATATAAAGCCCTGCTTCTAGTCAACCCATCTATTATATAAAGCCCTGCTTCTAGTCAACCCATCTATTATATAAAGCCCTGCTTCTAGTCAACCCATCTATTATATAAAGCCCTGCTTCTAGTCAACCCATCTATTCTATAAAGCCCTGCTTCTAGTCAACCCATCTATTCTATAAAGCCCTGCTTCTAGTCAACCCATCTATTATATAAAGCCCTGCTTCTAGTCAACCCATCTATTCTATAAAGCCCTGCTTCTAGTCAACCCATCTATTCTATAAAGCCCTGCTTCTAGTCAATCCATCTATTCTATAAAGCCCTGCTTCTAGTCAACCCATCTATTATATAAAGCCCTGCTTCTAGTCAACCCATCTATTCTATAAAGCCCTGCTTCTAGTCAACCCATCTATTCTATAAAGCCCTGCTTCTAGTCAATCCATCTATTCTATAAAGCCCTGCTTCTAGTCAACCCATCTATTATATAAAGCCCTGCTTCTAGTCAACCCATCTATTCTATAAAGCCCTGCTTCTAGTCAACCCATCTATTATATAAAGCCCTGCTTCTAGTCAACCCGTCTATTCTATAAAGCCCTGCTTCTAGTCAACCCATCTATTATATAAAGCCCTGCTTCTAGTCAACCCATCTATTATATAAAGCCCTGCTTCTAGTCAACCCATCTATTATATAAAGCCCTGCTTCTAGTCAACCCATCTATTCTATAAAGCCCTGCTTCTAGTCAACCCATCTATTATATAAAGCCCTGCTTCTAGTCAACCCATCTATTATATAAAGCCCTGCTTCTAGTCAACCCATCTATTCTATAAAGCCCTGCTTCTAGTCAACCCATCTATTATATAAAGCCCTGCTTCTAGTCAACCCATCTATTATATAAAGCCCTGCTTCTAGTCAACCCATCTATTATATAAAGCCCTGCTTCTAGTCAACCCATCTATTATATAAAGCCCTGCTTCTAGTCAACCCATCTATTCTATAAAGCCCTGCTTCTAGTCAACCCATCTATTATATAAAGCCCTGCTTCTAGTCAACCCATCTATTCTATAAAGCCCTGCTTCTAGTCAACCCATCTATTATATAAAGCCCTGCTTCTAGTCAACCCATCTATTATATAAAGCCCTGCTTCTAGTCAACCCATCTATTCTATAAAGCCCTGCTTCTAGTCAACCCATCTATTATATAAAGCCCTGCTTCTAGTCAACCCATCTATTCTATAAAGCCCTGCTTCTAGTCAACCCATCTATTCTATAAAGCCCTGCTTCTAGTCAACCCATCTATTATATAAAGCCCTGCTTCTAGTCAACCCATCTATTCTATAAAGCCCTGCTTCTAGTCAACCCATCTATTCTATAAAGCCCTGCTTCTAGTCAACCCATCTATTATATAAAGCCCTGCTTCTAGTCAACCCATCTATTCTATAAAGCCCTGCTTCTAGTCAACCCATCTATTATATAAAGCCCTGCTTCTAGTCAACCCATCTATTCTATAAAGCCCTGCTTCTAGTCAACCCATCTATTCTATAAAGCCCTGCTTCTAGTCAACCCATCTATTATATAAAGCCCTGCTTCTAGTCAACCCATCTATTATATAAAGCCCTGCTTCTAGTCAACCCATCTATTCTATAAAGCCCTGCTTCTAGTCAACCCATCTATTATATAAAGCCCTGCTTCTAGTCAACCCATCTATTCTATAAAGCCCTGCTTCTAGTCAACCCATCTATTATATAAAGCCCTGCTTCTAGTCAACCCATCTATTATATAAAGCCCTGCTTCTAGTCAACCCATCTATTCTATAAAGCCCTGCTTCTAGTCAACCCATCTATTCTATAAAGCCCTGCTTCTAGTCAACCCATCTATTCTATAAAGCCCTGCTTCTAGTCAACCCATCTATTCTATAAAGCCCTGCTTCTAGTCAACCCATCTATTCTATAAAGCCCTGCTTCTAGTCAACCCATCTATTATATAAAGCCCTGCTTCTAGTCAACCCATCTATTATATAAAGCCCTGCTTCTAGTCAACCCGTCTATTCTATAAAGCCCTGCTTCTAGTCAACCCATCTATTATATAAAGCCCTGCTTCTAGTCAACCCATCTATTCTATAAAGCCCTGCTTCTAGTCAACCCATCTATTCTATAAAGCCCTGCTTCTAGTCAACCCATCTATTCTATAAAGCCCTGCTTCTAGTCAACCCATCTATTATATAAAGCCCTGCTTCTAGTCAACCCATCTATTATATAAAGCCCTGCTTCTAGTCAACCCATCTATTATATAAAGCCCTGCTTCTAGTCAACCCATCTATTATATAAAGCCCTGCTTCTAGTCAACCCATCTATTATATAAAGCCCTGCTTCTAGTCAACCCATCTATTATATAAAGCCCTGCTTCTAGTCAACCCATCTATTCTATAAAGCCCTGCTTCTAGTCAACCCATCTATTATATAAAGCCCTGCTTCTAGTCAACCCATCTATTATATAAAGCCCTGCTTCTAGTCAACCCATCTATTCTATAAAGCCCTGCTTCTAGTCAACCCATCTATTATATAAAGCCCTGCTTCTAGTCAACCCATCTATTATATAAAGCCCTGCTTCTAGTCAACCCATCTATTCTATAAAGCCCTGCTTCTAGTCAACCCATCTATTCTATAAAGCTTTGCTTCTAGTCAACCCATCTATTCTATAAAGCCCTGCTTCTAGTCAACCCATCTATTATATAAAGCCCTGCTTCTAGTCAACCCATCTATTCTATAAAGCCCTGCTTCTAGTCAACCCGTCTATTCTATAAAGCCCTGCTTCTAGTCAACCCATCTATTATATAAAGCCCTGCTTCTAGTCAACCCATCTATTCTATAAAGCCCTGCTTCTATTCAACCCATCTATTATATAAAGCCCTGCTTCTAGTCAACCCATCTATTCTATAAAGCCCTGCTTCTAGTCAACCCATCTATTCTATAAAGCCCTGCTTCTAGTCAACCCGTCTATTCTATAAAGCCCTGCTTCTAGTCAACCCATCTATTCTATAAAGCCCTGCTTCTAGTCAATCCATCTATTATATAAAGCCCTGCTTCTAGTCAACCCATCTATTATATAAAGCCCTGCTTCTAGTCAACCCATCTATTCTATAAAGCCCTGCTTCTAGTCAACCCATCTATTCTATAAAGCCCTGCTTCTAGTCAACCCATCTATTATATAAAGCCCTGCTTCTAGTCAACCCATCTATTATATAAAGCCCTGCTTCTAGTCAACCCATCTACTCTATAAAGCCCTGCTTCTAGTCAACCCATCTACTCTATAAAGCCCTGCTTCTAGTCAACCCGTCTATTCTATAAAGCCCTGCTTCTAGTCAACCCATCTACTCTATAAAGCCCTGCTTCTAGTCAACCCGTCTATTCTATAAAGCCCTGCTTCTAGTCAACCCGTCTATTCTATAAAGCCCTGCTTCTAGTCAACCCGTCTATTATATAAAGCCCTGCTTCTAGTCAACCCATCTATTCTATAAAGCCCTGCTTCTAGTCAACCCATCTATTATATAAAGCCCTGCTTCTAGTCAACCCATCTATTCTATAAAGCCCTGCGTCTAGTCAACCCATCTATTCTATAAAGCCCTGCTTCTAGTCAACCCGTCTATTCTATAAAGCCCTGCTTCTAGTCAACCCATCTATTATATAAAGCCCTGCGTCTAGTCAACCCATCTATTATATAAAGCCCTGCTTCTAGTCAACCCATCTATTCTATAAAGCCCTGCTTCTAGTCAACCCATCTATTATATAAAGCCCTGCTTCTAGTCAACCCATCTATTATATAAAGCCCTGCTTCTAGTCAACCCATCTATTATATAAAGCCCTGCTTCTAGTCAACCCATCTATTATATAAAGCCCTGCTTCTAGTCAACCCATCTATTATATAAAGCCCTGCTTCTAGTCAACCCATCTATTATATAAAGCCCTGCTTCTAGTCAACCCATCTATTATATAAAGCCCTGCTTCTAGTCAACCCATCTATTATATAAAGCCCTGCTTCTAGTCAACCCGTCTATTATATAAAGCCCTGCTTCTAGTCAACCCATCTATTCTATAAAGCCCTGCTTCTAGTCAACCCATCTATTATATAAAGCCCTGCTTCTAGTCAACCCATCTATTATATAAAGCCCTGCTTCTAGTCAACCCATCTATTATATAAAGCCCTGCTTCTAGTCAACCCATCTATTATATAAAGCCCTGCTTCTAGTCAACCCATCTATTCTATAAAGCCCTGCTTCTAGTCAACCCGTCTATTCTATAAAGCCCTGCTTCTAGTCAACCCATCTATTCTATAAAGCCCTGCTTCTAGTCAACCCATCTATTATATAAAGCCCTGCTTCTAGTCAACCCATCTATTCTATAAAGCCCTGCTTCTAGTCAACCCATCTATTATATAAAGCCCTGCTTCTAGTCAACCCATCTATTCTATAAAGCCCTGCTTCTAGTCAACCCATCTATACTATAAAGCCCTGCTTCTAGTCAACCCATCTATTCTATAAAGCCCTGCTTCTAGTCAACCCATCTATTATATAAAGCCCTGCTTCTAGTCAAACCATCTATTATATAAAGCCCTGCTTCTAGTCAACCCATCTATTCTATAAAGCCCTGCTTCTAGTCAACCCATCTATTATATAAAGCCCTGCTTCTAGTCAACCCATCTATTCTATAAAGCCCTGCTTCTAGTCAACCCATCTATTATATAAAGCCCTGCTTCTAGTCAACCCATCTATTATATAAAGCCCTGCTTCTAGTCAACCCATCTATTCTATAAAGCCCTGCTTCTAGTCAACCCATCTATTATATAAAGCCCTGCTTCTAGTCAACCCATCTATTATATAAAGCCCTGCTTCTAGTCAACCCATCTATTCTATAAAGCCCTGCTTCTAGTCAACCCATCTATTATATAAAGCCCTGCTTCTAGTCAACCCATCTATTCTATAAAGCCCTGCTTCTAGTCAACCCATCTATTCTATAAAGCCCTGCTTCTAGTCAACCCATCTATTATATAAAGCCCTGCTTCTAGTCAACCCATCTATTATATAAAGCCCTGCTTCTAGTCAACCCGTCTATTATATAAAGCCCTGCTTCTAGTCAACCCATCTATTATATAAAGCCCTGCTTCTAGTCAACCCATCTATTATATAAAGCCCTGCTTCTAGTCAACCCATCTATTATATAAAGCCCTGCTTCTAGTCAACCCGTCTATTATATAAAGCCCTGCTTCTAGTCAACCCGTCTATTATATAAAGCCCTGCTTCTAGTCAACCCATCTATTATATAAAGCCCTGCTTCTAGTCAACCCATCTATTATATAAAGCCCTGCTTCTAGTCAATCCATCTATTCTATAAAGCCCTGCTTCTAGTCAACCCATCTATTCTATAAAGCCCTGCTTCTAGTCAACCCATCTATTATATAAAGCCCTGCTTCTAGTCAACCCATCTATTCTATAAAGCCCTGCTTCTAGTCAACCCGTCTATTCTATAAACCCCTGCTTCTAGTCAACCCATCTATTCTATAAAGCCCTGCTTCTAGTCAACCCGTCTATTCTATAAAGCCCTGCTTCTAGTCAACCCGTCTATTCTATAAAGCCCTGCTTCTAGTCAACCCATCTACTATATAAAGCCCTGCTTCTAGTCAACCCGTCTATTATATAAAGCCCTGCTTCTAGTCAACCCGTCTATTCTATAAAGCCCTGCTTCTAGTCAACCCATCTATTCTATAAAGCCCTGCTTCTAGTCAACCCGTCTATTATATAAAGCCCTGCTTCTAGTCAACCCGTCTATTATATAAAGCACTGCTTCTAGTCAACCCGTCTATTCTATAAAGCCCTGCTTCTAGTCAACCCATCTATTATATAAAGCCCTGCTTCTAGTCAACCCATCTATTCTATAAAGCCCTGCTTCTAGTCAACCCATCTATTCTATAAAGCCCTGCTTCTAGTCAACCCATCTATTATATAAAGCCCTGCTTCTAGTCAACCCATCTATTATATAAAGCCCTGCTTCTAGTCAACCCGTCTATTATATAAAGCCCTGCTTCTAGTCAACCCATCTATTATATAAAGCCCTGCTTCTAGTCAACCCATCTATTCTATAAAGCCCTGCGTCTAGTCAACCCATCTATTCTATAAAGCCCTGCTTCTAGTCAACCCATCTATTATATAAAGCCCTGCTTCTAGTCAACCCATCTATTCTATAAAGCCCTGCTTCTAGTCAACCCATCTACTCTATAAAGCCCTGCTTCTAGTCAACCCATCTATTCTATAAAGCCCTGCTTCTAGTCAACCCATCTATTCTATAAAGCCCTGCTTCTAGTCAAGCCATCTACTATATAAAGCCCTGCTTCTAGTCAACCCATCTATTATATAAAGCCCTGCTTCTAGTCAACCCATCTATTCTATAAAGCCCTGCGTCTAGTCAACCCATCTATTCTATAAAGCCCTGTTTCTAGTCAACCCATCTATTATATAAAGCCCTGCTTCTAGTCAACCCATCTATTATATAAAGCCCTGCTTCTAGTCAACCCATCTATTCTATAAAGCCCTGCGTCTAGTCAACCCATCTATTCTATAAAGCCCTGTTTCTAGTCAACCCATCTATTATATAAAGCCCTGCTTCTAGTCAACCCATCTATTCTATAAAGCCCTGCTTCTAGTCAACCCATCTACTCTATAAAGCCCTGCTTCTAGTCAACCCATCTATTGTATAAAGCCCTGCTTCTAGTCAACCCATCTATTCTATAAAGCCCTGCTTCTAGTCAACCCGTCTATTCTATAAACCCCTGCTTCTAGTCAACCCATCTATTCTATAAAGCCCTGCTTCTAGTCAACCCGTCTATTCTATAAAGCCCTGCTTCTAGTCAACCCGTCTATTCTATAAAGCCCTGCTTCTAGTCAACCCATCTACTATATAAAGCCCTGCTTCTAGTCAACCCGTCTATTATATAAAGCCCTGCTTCTAGTCAACCCGTCTATTCTATAAAGCCCTGCTTCTAGTCAACCCATCTATTCTATAAAGCCCTGCTTCTAGTCAACCCGTCTATTATATAAAGCCCTGCTTCTAGTCAACCCGTCTATTATATAAAGCACTGCTTCTAGTCAACCCGTCTATTCTATAAAGCCCTGCTTCTAGTCAACCCATCTATTATATAAAGCCCTGCTTCTAGTCAACCCATCTATTCTATAAAGCCCTGCTTCTAGTCAACCCATCTATTCTATAAAGCCCTGCTTCTAGTCAACCCATCTATTATATAAAGCCCTGCTTCTAGTCAACCCATCTATTATATAAAGCCCTGCTTCTAGTCAACCCGTCTATTATATAAAGCCCTGCTTCTAGTCAACCCATCTATTATATAAAGCCCTGCTTCTAGTCAACCCATCTATTCTATAAAGCCCTGCGTCTAGTCAACCCATCTATTCTATAAAGCCCTGCTTCTAGTCAACCCATCTATTATATAAAGCCCTGCTTCTAGTCAACCCATCTATTCTATAAAGCCCTGCTTCTAGTCAACCCATCTACTCTATAAAGCCCTGCTTCTAGTCAACCCATCTATTCTATAAAGCCCTGCTTCTAGTCAACCCATCTATTCTATAAAGCCCTGCTTCTAGTCAAGCCATCTACTATATAAAGCCCTGCTTCTAGTCAACCCATCTATTATATAAAGCCCTGCTTCTAGTCAACCCATCTATTCTATAAAGCCCTGCGTCTAGTCAACCCATCTATTCTATAAAGCCCTGTTTCTAGTCAACCCATCTATTATATAAAGCCCTGCTTCTAGTCAACCCATCTATTCTATAAAGCCCTGCTTCTAGTCAACCCATCTACTCTATAAAGCCCTGCTTCTAGTCAACCCATCTACTCTATAAAGCCCTGCTTCTAGTCAACCCATCTATTCTATAAAGCCCTGCTTCTAGTCAACCCATCTATTCTATAAAGCCCTGCTTCTAGTCAACCCGTCTATTCTATAAAGCCCTGCTTCTAGTCAACCCGTCTATTCTATAAAGCCCTGCTTCTAGTCAACCCATCTACTATATAAAGCCCTGCTTCTAGTCAACCCGTCTATTATATAAAGCCCTGCTTCTAGTCAACCCGTCTATTCTATAAAGCCCTGCTTCTAGTCAACCCATCTATTCTATAAAGCCCTGCTTCTAGTCAACCCGTCTATTATATAAAGCCCTGCTTCTAGTCAACCCGTCTATTATATAAAGCACTGCTTCTAGTCAACCCGTCTATTCTATAAAGCCCTGCTTCTAGTCAACCCATCTATTATATAAAGCCCTGCTTCTAGTCAACCCATCTATTCTATAAAGCCCTGCTTCTAGTCAACCCATCTATTCTATAAAGCCCTGCTTCTAGTCAACCCATCTATTATATAAAGCCCTGCTTCGAGTCAACCCATCTATTATATAAAGCCCTGCTTCTAGTCAACCCGTCTATTATATAAAGCCCTGCTTCTAGTCAACCCATCTATTATATAAAGCCCTGCTTCTAGTCAACCCATCTATTCTATAAAGCCCTGCGTCTAGTCAACCCATCTATTCTATAAAGCCCTGCTTCTAGTCAACCCATCTATTATATAAAGCCCTGCTTCTAGTCAACCCATCTATTCTATAAAGCCCTGCTTCTAGTCAACCCATCTACTCTATAAAGCCCTGCTTCTAGTCAACCCATCTATTCTATAAAGCCCTGCTTCTAGTCAACCCATCTATTCTATAAAGCCCTGCTTCTAGTCAACCCATCTACTATATAAAGCCCTGCTTCTAGTCAACCCATCTATTATAGAAAGCCCTGCTTCTAGTCAACCCATCTATTCTATAAAGCCCTGCGTCTAGTCAACCCATCTATTCTATAAAGCCCTGCTTCTAGTCAACCCATCTATTATATAAAGCCCTGCTTCTAGTCAACCCATCTATTCTATAAAGCCCTGCTTCTAGTCAACCCGTCTATTCTATAAACCCCTGCTTCTAGTCAACCCATCTATTCTATAAAGCCCTGCTTCTAGTCAACCCGTCTATTCTATAAAGCCCTGCTTCTAGTCAACCCGTCTATTCTATAAAGCCCTGCTTCTAGTCAACCCATCTACTATATAAAGCCCTGCTTCTAGTCAACCCGTCTATTATATAAAGCCCTGCTTCTAGTCAACCCGTCTATTCTATAAAGCCCTGCTTCTAGTCAACCCATCTATTCTATAAAGCCCTGCTTCTAGTCAACCCGTCTATTATATAAAGCCCTGCTTCTAGTCAACCCGTCTATTATATAAAGCACTGCTTCTAGTCAACCCGTCTATTCTATAAAGCCCTGCTTCTAGTCAACCCATCTATTATATAAAGCCCTGCTTCTAGTCAACCCATCTATTCTATAAAGCCCTGCTTCTAGTCAACCCATCTATTCTATAAAGCCCTGCTTCTAGTCAACCCATCTATTATATAAAGCCCTGCTTCTAGTCAACCCATCTATTATATAAAGCCCTGCTTCTAGTCAACCCGTCTATTATATAAAGCCCTGCTTCTAGTCAACCCATCTATTATATAAAGCCCTGCTTCTAGTCAACCCATCTATTCTATAAAGCCCTGCGTCTAGTCAACCCATCTATTCTATAAAGCCCTGCTTCTAGTCAACCCATCTATTATATAAAGCCCTGCTTCTAGTCAACCCATCTATTCTATAAAGCCCTGCTTCTAGTCAACCCATCTACTCTATAAAGCCCTGCTTCTAGTCAACCCATCTATTCTATAAAGCCCTGCTTCTAGTCAACCCATCTATTCTATAAAGCCCTGCTTCTAGTCAAGCCATCTACTATATAAAGCCCTGCTTCTAGTCAACCCATCTATTATATAAAGCCCTGCTTCTAGTCAACCCATCTATTCTATAAAGCCCTGCGTCTAGTCAACCCATCTATTCTATAAAGCCCTGTTTCTAGTCAACCCATCTATTATATAAAGCCCTGCTTCTAGTCAACCCATCTATTCTATAAAGCCCTGCTTCTAGTCAACCCATCTACTCTATAAAGCCCTGCTTCTAGTCAACCCATCTACTCTATAAAGCCCTGCTTCTAGTCAACCCATCTATTCTATAAAGCCCTGCTTCTAGTCAACCCATCTATTCTATAAAGCCCTGCTTCTAGTCAACCCGTCTATTCTATAAAGCCCTGCTTCTAGTCAACCCGTCTATTCTATAAAGCCCTGCTTCTAGTCAACCCATCTACTATATAAAGCCCTGCTTCTAGTCAACCCGTCTATTATATAAAGCCCTGCTTCTAGTCAACCCGTCTATTCTATAAAGCCCTGCTTCTAGTCAACCCATCTATTCTATAAAGCCCTGCTTCTAGTCAACCCGTCTATTATATAAAGCCCTGCTTCTAGTCAACCCGTCTATTATATAAAGCACTGCTTCTAGTCAACCCGTCTATTCTATAAAGCCCTGCTTCTAGTCAACCCATCTATTATATAAAGCCCTGCTTCTAGTCAACCCATCTATTCTATAAAGCCCTGCTTCTAGTCAACCCATCTATTCTATAAAGCCCTGCTTCTAGTCAACCCATCTATTATATAAAGCCCTGCTTCGAGTCAACCCATCTATTATATAAAGCCCTGCTTCTAGTCAACCCGTCTATTATATAAAGCCCTGCTTCTAGTCAACCCATCTATTATATAAAGCCCTGCTTCTAGTCAACCCATCTATTCTATAAAGCCCTGCGTCTAGTCAACCCATCTATTCTATAAAGCCCTGCTTCTAGTCAACCCATCTATTATATAAAGCCCTGCTTCTAGTCAACCCATCTATTCTATAAAGCCCTGCTTCTAGTCAACCCATCTACTCTATAAAGCCCTGCTTCTAGTCAACCCATCTATTCTATAAAGCCCTGCTTCTAGTCAACCCATCTATTCTATAAAGCCCTGCTTCTAGTCAACCCATCTACTATATAAAGCCCTGCTTCTAGTCAACCCATCTATTATAGAAAGCCCTGCTTCTAGTCAACCCATCTATTCTATAAAGCCCTGCGTCTAGTCAACCCATCTATTCTATAAAGCCCTGCTTCTAGTCAACCCATCTATTATATAAAGCCCTGCTTCTAGTCAACCCATCTATTCTATAAAGCCCTGCTTCTAGTCAACCCATCTACTCTATAAAGCCCTGCTTCTAGTCAACCCATCTACTCTATAAAGCCCTGCTTCTAGTCAACCCATCTATTATATAAAGCCCTGCTTCTAGTCAACCCATCTATTATATAAAGCCCTGCTTCTAGTCAACCCGTCTATTCTATAAAGCCCTGCTTCTAGTCAACCCATCTATTATATAAAGCCCTGCTTCTAGTCAACCCATCTATTATATAAAGCCCTGCTTCTAGTCAACCCATCTATTATATAAAGCCCTGCTTCTAGTCAACCCATCTATTATATAAAGCCCTGCTTCTAGTCAACCCATCTATTATATAAAGCCCTGCTTCTAGTCAACCCATCTATTCTATAAAGCCCTGCTTCTAGTCAACCCATCTATTCTATAAAGCCCTGCTTCTAGTCAACCCATCTACTCTATAAAGCCCTGCTTCTAGTCAACCCATCTATTGTATAAAGCCCTGCTTCTAGTCAACCCGTCTATTATATAAAGCCCTGCTTCTAGTCAACCCATCTATTATATAAAGCCCTGCTTCTAGTCAACCCATCTATTCTATAAAGCCCTGCTTCTAGTCAACCCATCTATTATATAAAGCCCTGCGTCTAGTCAACCCATCTACTCTATAAAGCCCTGCTTCTAGTCAACCCATCTATTATATAAAGCCCTGCTTCTAGTCAACCCATCTATTATATAAAGCCCTGCTTCTAGTCAACCCATCTATTCTATAAAGCCCTGCTTCTAGTCAACCCATCTATTATATAAAGCCCTGCTTCTAGTCAACCCATCTATTATATAAAGCCCTGCTTCTAGTCAACCCGTCTATTATATAAAGCCCTGCTTCTAGTCAACCCATCTATTCTATAAAGCCCTGCTTCTAGTCAACCCATCTATTATATAAAGCCCTGCTTCTAGTCAACCCATCTATTATATAAAGCCCTGCTTCTAGTCAACCCATCTATTATATAAAGCCCTGCTTCTAGTCAACCCATCTATTATATAAAGCCCTGCTTCTAGTCAACCCGTCTATTATATAAAGCCCTGCTTCTAGTCAACCCATCTATTCTATAAAGCCCTGCTTCTAGTCAACCCATCTATTATATAAAGCCCTGCTTCTAGTCAACCCATCTATTATATAAAGCCCTGCTTCTAGTCAACCCATCTATTCTATAAAGC
>NC_092104.1:6405290-6445290 GCF_045679555.1 Salvelinus alpinus | reverse complement strand
ACAGTATCCCTTCTTTCTTAAAGGGGCAGTGCTGTGATTTTTTTTTCCGTTTACATGTTTGTTTTTAAGGTCGAAATACCACTAATGCCATTGTTGTGTAACAGCTGTTGAAAAAAAATGACTGGAATTTCAGCCTGTTCAGGTGGGATGGAACTTCTGGTCAACATCATGACATCACAATGTGATCTGATTATATTAGACCAATGACTGTTCATCTGGGTAAGGGTATGGGCTGTAGACCATCCTATCAGCCAATCATGTCTGTGTATGTGAATACACTACGTGACCAAAAGTATGTGGACATCTGCTCTTCGAACATCTCATTCCAAAATCATGGGCATTAATATGGAGTTGAATTAATCCCAAAGGTGTTTCGATGGGATTGAGGTCAGGGCTCTGTGCAGGTCAGTCAAGTTCTTCCACACCGATCTCTAACAAACCACGTATGTATGGACCTCGCTTTGTGCATGGGGGTATTGTCACGCTGAAACAGGAAAGGGCCTTCCCTAAACTGTTGCTACAAACTTGGAAGCACAGAATCGTCTAGAATGTCATTGTATGCTGTAAGATATCCTTTCAATGGAACTAAGGGCCCCAACCATGAAAAACAGCCCTTACATTTGGCACTATGCATTGGGGCAGGTAGTGTTCTCCTGGCATCCGCCAAACCCAGATTCGTCTGTCGGACTGTAGGATGGTGAAGCATGATTCTCCAGAGAACGCGTTTCCACTGTTCCAGAGTCCAATGGCGGCGAGCTTTAAACCACTCCTTCTGACGCTTGGCATTGCGCATGGTGATCATAGGCTCGTGTGCAGCTGCTCGGCCATGGAAAACCATTTCATGAAGCTCGTGACAAACAGTTCTTGTGCTGAAGTTGCTTTCAGAGGCAGTTTGGAAATCAGTAGTGAGTGTTGCAACCGAGGACAACATTTCTGCGCTTCAGCACTCAGCGGTTACACTTGACTGCAGGGCAGACATTTGGAATGGTGGCATCTTATGACGGTGCCACGTTGAAAGTCACTGAGCTCTTCAGTAAGGTCATTCTACTTCTGTCCCCCAACACGTTACCAGGCCAACAACGCTATCCAAGTTTCGGGTTTAATCACTCCGGCATGGCACATAGTTCCTGGCAAGCTGTCAAACTGTTCCCTATAGTGCTCTAGTTCATTTAAAAACAGCCTAAGGATCTGTCGTTAAATGTACACTGTGTGTACAAAACATTAGGAACACTTTCCTGATATTGAATTTCACCCCCTTTTGCACTTCTACTGTCAATGTTTGGTCTATGGAGAATGCATGGCTGTGTGCTCGATTTTATACACCTGTTGCTGACAGGTGTATAAAATCGAGCACACAGCCATGCATTCTCCATAGACCAACATTGACAGGCTGAAATAGCTGAATCCACTAATTTGAAGGGGTGTCGACATAAAAATAAAATTAAGCAAGACTGCATGGAGGCTTTACGTTTATCTCTGTCTTCCTCTCTTTCTGTCTGTCTCTTTTCACCCTCTTTGTTCTCTCTCCCTCTCTGTCTCTCTCTGTCTCTGTCTCTCTCTGTCTCTGTCTCTCTCTGTCTCTGTCTCTGCCTCTCTCTCTCTCTCTCTCCCTCTCTGCCTCTCTCTGCCTCTCTCTCTCTCTGTCTCTCTCTCTCTCTGTCTCTCTCTCTCTCTCTCTGCCTCTCTGCCTCTCTCTGCCTCTCTTTCTCTCTGTCTCTCTCTCTCTCTCTCTCTCTCTCTCTCTCTCTCTCTCTCTCTCTCTCTCTCTCTCTCTCTCTCTCTCTCTCTCTCTCTCTCTCTCCCTCTCCCTCTTAGTCTGTCCGTTCCCATTGCTCCTGGGAGGTGTGTGTGGGTGACAGTGGTCCTAATGAAGATGTAAAACTGTGGGCAGCAGCAGGTTTCTGAAGGTTACTCTGTCTACACTGGGGGAAGTGAGAAAGAATCAAGTCACTGATGACATGTGACGGTTTCACCCAGAAATGATGCAAACCTGTGCTAATGAACCAACCCGGGGAGAGGACAGCGGAGAGATGAGAGAGACGGGGAGAGCAGAGAGCAGAGAGCAGGGTGGGCAGGCAGGGGACAGGGGATGTCCCAGACTGTGGCGCATCGTAAGCTAGGCCTGGGGAGGATGTCTGCTTCTCTCTGACATTTCCAAAGTGGGAAGAAATGTGTTCAGACAACTCTCCCAACAAATCATGAGTTTGGGTAGGCGGGGCGAGCAGCAAGCGGATACGGAAGTGACGTTACCGGTGGTGTGCTTGCCATTTTCCCGACTCGTCATCTCTGTCCCATAACTTGTACAGACTATTTTAGCTGTAGCATTGATACATTGCCGGAAGCAAACTATCTGTCTAGAGACTAGACGAGAGACTGAGTGTGTATGTGTGTGTGTGTGTCTGTGTGTGTGTGTGTGTGTGTGTGTGTGTGTGTGTGTGTGTGTGTGTGTGTGTGTGTGTGTGTGTGTGTGTGGAGGGGGGGGGGGGGGGGGGGGTTGTAAGGAGTGTGTAGGGGGGATACTGTAACAAGTGTGTGTGTGTGTGTAAGGAGGGGGGGGGGGGGGGGGTTGTAAGGAGTGTGTAGGGGGGATACTGTAACAAGTGTGTGTGTGTGTGTGTGTGTGTAAGGAGGGGGGGGGGGGGGGGGGTTGTAAGGAGTGTGTAGGGGGGATACTGTAACAAGTGTGTGTGTGTGTGTGTGTGTAAGGAGTGTGTAGGGGGGATACTGTAACAAGTGTGTGTGTGTGTGTGTAAGGAGTGTGTAGGGGGGATACTGTAACAAGTGTGTGTGTGTCTTTGTAAAGAGTGTTTGAGGGTATTGGCTCTCTTGCTGTTGCTGCAGCATCAGTTGGACTACCAGGACAGCAGAATATTAGTCAATTAAATTGACATTGCTCTGGCTTAGATCACTGGGCATATCGTCTTCCTTCCTCTTCCTCTGGGTTTCCTCTCTGTCTTCATAATGAGAGTCAGAGAGCTGCAATGTCTGTGAGTCTGGTGTCTTTGAATATCACAGGATAGCTGAGTTCTTTCCAAACAAAAGGATGGTAAGGTACTATAAGAGCAAATCTGTCAAGAATTAGCAATTTCCTCCTAAGTGGCGCAGCGGTCTAAGGCACTGTGCTGGAGGTGTCACTACAGACCCAGGTTCGATCCCAGGCTGTGTCGCAGTTGGCTGCGACCGGGAGACCCATCATGACGTGGTGCACAATTGACCCAGCAACGTTGCAGTTCTTGTCACACTCAAACCAGTGTGCCTGGCACCTACTACCGTACCCCGTTCAAAAGCACTTAAATCTTTTGTCTTGCCCACTCACCCTCTGAATGGCACACATACACAATCCGTGTCTCAATTTTCTCAAGACTTAAAAATCCTGCTTTGACCTGTCTCCTCCCCTTCATCTACACGGATTGAAGTGACATCAATACGGAGGATGTCCTCACTGTGTGTAACTAGGATGTCCTCACTGTGTGTAACTAGGATGTCCTCACTGTGTGTAACCAGGATGTCCTCACTGTGTGTAACCAGGATGTCCTCACTGTGTGTAACCAGGATGTCCTCACTGTGTGTAACCAGGATGTCCTCACTGTGTATAACCTCACTGTGTGTAACCAGGATGTCCTCACTGTGTGTAACCAGGATGTCCTCACTGTGTTTAAATCCTCACTGTGGCCACTAAACAATAGCCAAGGGGAACAGCTGGTTGCTGTCATTGAACAAAACTGCTGTAATTACTTCAAAATGTTTTTCAAGGTGTTGGTTGGAGTTTTGAGGAAAATATTCAGCCACTCTTGGAGGATAATAAAAGCTGACTTTAAAAAGACAGGTTTTTGTTATAAAAACCTCGTTGGTTGGACAATCAGCTATAGCAGCAGTATATAGGGCTGACTGTTTGATAAGGGCTCGTTAGTACGATGGGCTCGTTAGTACGATGGGTTCGTTATGACAATGGAATTTCCAGGTTCCTTGCCAGGTTCTTTGGTCACTTGTTGAGTTACACTAAGATCCAAATCTGATGATCTCAGCATTACCCCCCCCCCCCCCCCCCTCGGCCCGGCGGTGGACCGGTAGATAACTACACGAGGGTCAGCCCATCTAGGATTAGACAAGATGTTGAAGCGTGTACACCCAAGCACGAGCAAAAGCACGCACGCACACACACACACACACACACGCACGCACACATACAACAGCCCCTGTCATCAGTAATGACTCCCAAATGACACCTTAAGCCAGGCCAGTCCTGTTTAGTCTGGGACGCATCACATTAGAATAATTACTGCGTGTCAGACTACATTTAACAGGCTTACACACTGGTACACACACACACATACAGAGAGAGAGGCGTGTACACACACACACACAAACACACGCAGGTGCGTACACACAAACACACACTGTGTCACCCAGCTGGGCCGTCAAAGCCAGCGCCAGTACCATGCACCATCTTGTCCCATAGCAGAATGAACTGTGTTTGCTCTCTACGCATTGAGAGAGAGTGAGAGTGGGAGTGAGAGTGAGAGTGGGAGTGAGAGTGCGAGAGAGAGAGAGACAGAGAGAGACAGAGAGAGAGACAGAGACAGAGAGAGCGAGAGAGAGACAGAGAGAGAGACACAGAGAGAGACAGAGAGAGAGAGACAGGGGGAGAGAGAGAGAGACAGAGAGATACAGATAGAGAGAGAGAGACAGAGAGAGAGAGACAGAGAGAGAGAGACAGAGAGACAGAGAGAGAGAGACAGAGAGAGAGAGACAGAGAGAGAGAGAGACAGAGAGAGAGAGGGAGAGAGAGACAGAGAGAGAGACAGAGAGAGAGAGACAGAGAGAGAGAGAGAGAGAGAGAGACAGAGAGACAGAGAGAGAGAGAGAGAGAGAGAGAGACAGAGGGAGAGAGAGAGAGAGAGAGAGAGAGAGAGAGAGAGAGAGAGAGACAGTATTATCTATATCAGTATATTATCAGTATATTATCTACCTCACTTGCTTTGGCAATGTTAACACATGTTTCCCATGCCAATAAAGCCCCTTGAATTGAATTGAATTGAATTGAATTGACAGAGGATACATGTCCTGTTTGGTTAGAGGAACAATCTAAAAGCTCTATAGTCATGACTATAACATCTGCATAAGCACAAGGCCATGGCCTCGGTTGCATTTGACCCTAGAGGGACAGAGGGAGGGACAGCCTAGGAGAACACTCATTTTATTTTTCTTCTCTACTTTATGCAACTTATGTACTCCATTCCATGCTGCTCTCAGTGAAGTACACTGTGTCAGCGTATATAATGCTTTCCTGTTGAAGCAAATAGTTTAATTCTGTTCATTGTAGTTTCCAGAATGCATCTGCAGCTCCATCTATGAATCAGTTGCATCATACTGTTGCATCATACTGTCCACAGAAATGGTCTATAATCTCTCACACACAGGCATCTAACTGTATCTGATATGTGGCGTGTCTCAACACCCAAATGGGGGAAAAGGCTACGGTCTGTGTTACATTGAACAGAGCACCCCTATCCCCGATGTGACACTGTGTCTCAGGTCCGTATGCAGCTCTCACTGCCTCCATTCTGCTGATGTTGGAGAACAACCCTCCTCGTGCTAATGACAGTTGGCTTGCAGTAACGTTCTGATTCATACTATCCCTCACAAACACTTGGGCCAAAATTCCTTCAACTCAGCACAGCACGGCTCAGCTCTGGCCAAAATACTTTCAGCTTAGCACAGCTCAGACCAGGCCAAGCCGGCCTTTAGCACAGCTCAGACCAGGCCAAGCTGGCCTTTAGCACAGCTCAGACCAGGCCAAGCTGGCCTTTAGCACGGCTCAGACCAGGCCAAGCTGGCCTTTAGCACGGCTCAGCCCAGGCCAAGCTGGCCTTTAGCACGGCTCAGACCAGGCCAAGCTGGCCTTTAGCACGGCTCAGACCAGGCCAAGCTGGCCTTTAGCACGGCTCAGACCAGGCCAAGCTGGCCTTTAGCACGGCTCAGACCAGGCCAAGCTGGCCTTTAGCACGGCTCAGACCAGGCCAAGCTTCAACCACGCATGGCCGTGTGTGTGTGTGTGTGTGTGTGTGTGTGTGTGTGTGTGTGTGTGTGTGTGTGTGTGTGTGTGTGTGTGTGTGTGTGTGTGTGTGTGTGTGTGTGTGTGTGTGTGTGTGTGTGTGTGTGTGTGTCTGTGTGTGTGTGTGTGTGTGTTAGCCTGCCAAACTTATTTGCACCATTGGACCCTGGGGAGGCCGAGAGAGGGGGAGCTGTGAGGTAAAGCAGTGCACTCCACGCTGTGAGCTTCTCTGACCAACACAGAGTTGATCCAAGTCCATAGGTGCTGTTCTGGCGTGGACCAGGACAGTATAGTAATTAATAGTTTTTTTTTTGTTCGGGGTACAGATGTTTTACTATAAAAAAATGGGACAATACCAGAGAATCACACATGAAAGCATTATAGAACACTTATTTCCAATGTTATCCTCAGTGATGGCTTGTATCATACCCTGACATCAACCACCTACCCAGAGTACATCCCCATTATGTTTCTCTATAGACTGGAATACATCCTCATTATGTTTCTCTATAGACTGGAATACATCCCCATTATGTTTCTCTACAGACTGGAATACATCCTCATTATGTTTCTCTATAGACTGGAATACATCCCCATTATGTTTCTCTATAGACTGGAATACATCCTCATTATGTTTCTCTATAGACTGGAATACATCCCCATTATGTTTCTCTACAGACTGGAATACATCCTCATTATGTTTCTCTATAGACTGGAATACATCCCCATTATGTTTCTCTATAGACTGGAATACATCCCCATTATGTTTCTCTACAGACTGGAATACATCCTCATTATGTTTCTCTATAGACTGGAATACATCCCCATTATGTTTCTCTATAGACTGGAATACATCCCCATTATGTTTCTCTATAGACTGGAATACATCCCCATTATGTTTCTCTATAGACTGGAATACATCCCCATTATGTTTCTCTATAGACTGGAATACATCCTCATTATGTTTCTCTATAGACTGGAATACATCCCCATTATGTTTCTCTATAGACTGGAATACATCCCCATTATGTTTCTCTATAGACTGGAATACATCCCCATTATGTTTCTCTATAGACTGGAATAAATCCTCATTATGTTTCTCTATAGACTGGAATACATCCTCATTATGTTTCTCTATAGACTGGAATACATCCCCATTATGTTTCTCTATAGACTGGAATACATCCCCATTATGTTTCTCTATAGACTGGAATACATCCCCATTATGTTTCTC
The DNA here is from genome assembly GCF_045679555.1 of Salvelinus alpinus. Taxonomy (NCBI): domain Eukaryota; kingdom Metazoa; phylum Chordata; class Actinopteri; order Salmoniformes; family Salmonidae; genus Salvelinus; species Salvelinus alpinus. The sequence continues at coordinate 6,438,001 of NC_092104.1, read as the reverse complement.
TATAGACTGGAATACATCCCCATTATGTTTCTCTATAGACTGGAATACATCCCCATTATGTTTCTCTATAGACTGGAATACATCCCCATTATGTTTCTCTATAGACTGGAATAAATCCTCATTATGTTTCTCTATAGACTGGAATACATCCTCATTATGTTTCTCTATAGACTGGAATACATCCCCATTATGTTTCTCTATAGACTGGAATACATCCCCATTATGTTTCTCTATAGACTGGAATACATCCTCATTATGTTTCTCTATAGACTGGAATAAATCCTCATTATGTTTCTCTATAGACTGGAATAAATCCTCATTATGTTTCTCTATAGACTGGAATACATCCCCATTATGTTTTTCTATAGACTGGAATACATCCTCATTATGTTTCTCTATAGACTGGAATAAATCCTCATTATGTTTCTCTATAGACTGGAATACATCCCCATTATGTTTCTCTATAGACTGGAATACATCCTCATTATGTTTCTCTATAGACTGGAATACATCCCCATTATGTCTCTCTATAGACTGGAATACATCCCCATTATGTTTTCTCCAGATTTAATTGCAATTCCCTTTTGAGGACTGTATTGTAGGTGATATACACATGCCATTTTAATTGAATTCATAGGACATTTGAACAGCATTTAATCATACACAAACAGTCATGTTTAATACACTTGATAATCTGCATGTGGGGTTTGAACCGGAAATGATTGGATTTCTAGGCAAGTGTTTTACCCTCTGCGCCACCATAGAAGCTCTCTTACGTGGAATGTTTTCAGTATATAGCCATGGCAGTATAGTCAATCAGGAATTCCACGCTTCCTTTTTTGTTTTGCCTTCTCAGACATAACTAACCCAGGGAAATACTGGCAACTGGGTTATTCACCATCACTTTACCCACCCTCTTTATATGCTGTGTACACCTGGGCCCATATGTACAAGGTATCCAAGACCAGGAGTGCTGATCTAGGATCACTTCTGCTTTTCAGATATAGAAAATGAACCAGAAAATGAACCAGGCGTCTCAAAGTAGGAAATATATCCGGAGCATTTAAAAAAAAAAAAGTTGAAACATTACATTTTTACAGTTAGTCTAAATTCTGCATTTCTGACTAGATTTATACATTTGGATGAAATAAAGACAAATGTCCTAACATTAATACAATGTTCTCATTAGACTGTTACCCACAACCTAATGAAACATTCTGGGAACCTTTAAAGAACAGATTAAATGTGTTCTGGGAACGTTCTTGCAACATGAGGTGAATGTTTTCTAGAAACATTCTATAATCATCACCACGAATAGACAGGTTTTGTGTTAAGAGAACATTTTCCGCGAACCTATCGAACGTTCTGGGAACTTTCACAGAACCAATTTTAGTTTGCTGGGAAAATATTACTGTTACATTGTGTTATTATATTACCTGGAAACCTAATGAGAAATTTTGGGGAATGATCTGTGGTGGTTGTTACAGAAGTTATCCACAACAGTTTAGTGGTTGTTAGGAAAACATTCCAAGGTTATTTCATTTAAAACATTGTTTGAAAATAAAAATATTTTGTTATCAAAAACATTCTATAAAACTCTAACTAGAACATAAGGGGAATTTATGCTCATGTTCTAGGAATGTTCCCGGTTTGCTGGGTAGTCACTGACTCTACCCTGTATAGGTAAGGTTATGGTATATTCCAAAGAGGTTATGCTTATTTAGCAAGTAGTCTACATATCTGATTCATGTTAGGAAGAGCTGGCCTGAAATTATTTACAATTCCAGTCTGTCTTATTGCTAAATTCAGCCTTAAATTTTACCACTGAAAAGTGATTATTTATGTAAGGCTGTAAACTAGCTAGGGTGTAAATATTAACCGATACACACACACACACACACACACCCTGGTGTATTGTGTTGGGTGGAAGGAAAGGCTTGGTGATAAAACATCTTGTGGAGAATATGCTTATCAAGCCGCATGTTGATGTGAGTAGTAAATAATGTGATGATCGCTGAGTGATGAGGTATAACATAATGATAGAACCAGCTCCAGGTGATGGTGGAGGTATAACATCATGATTAAACCAGCTCCAGGTGATGTAGAGGTATAACATCATGATAGAACCAGCTCCAGGTGATGGTGGAGATATAACATCATGATAGAACCAGCTCCAGGTGATGTAGAGGTATAACAGCATGATAGAACCAACTCCAGGTGATGGTGGAGATATAGCATCATGATAGAACCAGGCTCCAGGTGATGTAGAGGTATAACATCATGATAGAACCAGCTCCAGGTGATGGTAGAGGTATAACATCATGATAGAACCAGCTCCAGGTGATGGTGGAGGTATAACATCATGATAGAACCAGCTCCAGGTGATGTAGAGGTATAACATCATGATAGAACCAGCTCCAGGTGATGGTGGAGGTATAACATCATGATAGAACCAGCTCCAGGTGATGTAGAGGTATAACATCATGATAGAACCAGCTCCAGGTGATGGTGGAGGTATAGCAGCATGATAGAACCAGCTCCAGGCTCCAGGTGATGTAGAGGTATAACATCATGATAGAACCAGCTCCAGGCGATGTAGAGATATAACATCATGATAGAACCAGCTCCAGGTGATGGTGGAGGTATAACATCATGATAGAACCAGCTCCAGGTGATGTAGAGGTATAACATCATGATAGAACCAGCTCCAGGTGATGTAGAGGTATAACATCATGATAGAACCAGCTCCAGGTGATGGTGGAGGTATAACATCATGATAGAACCAGCTCCAGGTGATGTAGAGGTATAACATCATGATAGAACCAGCTCCAGGTGATGTAGAGGTATAACTTCATTATAGAACCAGCTCCAGGTGATGTAGAGGTATAACTTCATTATAGAACCAGCTCCAGGTGATGTAGAGGTATAACTTCATTATAGAACCAGCTCCAGGTGATGGTGGAGATATAACATCATGATAGAACCAGGTCCAGGTGATGTAGAGGTATAACATCATGATAGAACCAGCTCCAGGTGATGTAGAGGTATAACATCATGATAGAACCAGCTCCAGGTGATGTAGAGGTATAACATCATGATAGAACCAGCTCCAGGTGATGTAGAGGTATAACATCATGATAGAACCAGCTCCAGGTGATGTAGAGATATAACATCATGATAGAACCAGCTCCAGGTGATGTAGAGGTGTAACATCATGATAGAACCAGCTCCAGGTGATGTAGAGGTATAACATCATGATAGAACCAGCTCCAGGTGATGTAGAGGTATAACATCATAATAGAACCAGCTCCAGGTGATGTAGAGGTATAACATCATAATAGAACCAGCTCCAGGTGATGCAGAGGTATAACATCATGATAGAACCAGCTCCAGGTGATGTAGAGGTATAACATCATGATAGAACCAGCTCCAGGTGATGGTGGAGGTATAGCAGCATGATAGAACCAGCTCCAGGTGATGTAGAGATATAACATCATGATAGAACCAGCTCCAGGTGATGTAGAGGTATAACATCATGATAGAACCAGCTCCAGGTGATGTAGAGGTATAACATCATGATAGAACCAGCTCCAGGTGATGTAGAGGTATAACATCATAATAGAACCAGCTCCAGGTGATGCAGAGGTATAACATCATGATAGAACCAGCCCCAGGTGATGTAGAGGTATAACATCATGATAGAACCAGCTCCAGGTGATGGTGGAGGTATAGCAGCATGATAGAACCAGCTCCAGGTGATGTAGAGGTATAACATCATGATAGAACCAGCTCCAGGTGATGTAGAGGTATAACATCATGATAGAACCAGCTCCAGGTGATGTAGAGGTATAACATCATGATAGAACCAGCTCCAGGTGATGTAGAGGTATAACATCATGATAGAACCAGCTCCAGGTGATGGTGGAGGTATAACATCATGATAGAACCAGCTCCAGGTGATGTAGAGGTATAACTTCATTATAGAACCAGCTCCAGGTGATGGTGGAGATATAACATCATGATAGAACCAGCTCCAGGTGATGTAGAGGTATAACATCATGATAGAACCAGCTCCAGGTGATGTAGAGGTATAACATCATGATAGAACCAGCTCCAGGTGATGTAGAGGTATAACATCATGATAGAACCAGCTCCAGGTGATGTAGAGGTATAACATCATGATAGAACCAGCTCCAGGTGATGTAGAGGTATAACATCATGATAGAACCAGCTCCAGGTGATGTAGAGGTATAACATCATGATAGAACCAGCTCCAGGTGATGGTGGAGGTATAACCTCATGATAGAACCAGCTCCAGGTGATGTAGAGGTATAACTTCATTATAGAACCAGCTCCAGGTGATGTAGAGGTATAACTTCATTATAGAACCAGCTCCAGGTGATGGTGGAGATATAACATCATGATAGAACCAGCTCCAGGTGATGTAGAGGTATAACATCATGATAGAACCAGCTCCAGGTGATGTAGAGGTATAACATCATGATAGAACCAGCTCCAGGTGATGTAGAGGTATAACATCATGATAGAACCAGCTCCAGGTGATGTAGAGGTATAACATCATGATAGAACCAGCTCCAGGTGATGTAGAGGTATAACATCATGATAGAACCAGCTCCAGGTGATGGTGGAGGTATAACATCATAATAGAACCAGCTCCAGGTGATGTAGAGGTATAACATCATAATAGAACCAGCTCCAGGTGATGTAGAGATATAACATCATGATAGGACCAGCTCCAGGTGATGTAGAGATATAACATCATGATAGGACCAGCTCCAGGCCTTTTACACTAGATTAAAAGGGAGGCTGTTGTTTCTGGACTCCAACTGTGAGAAGTGGGTTAATGTGAGTTGAACTGGGAAGACATGGGCTTGGCAGAGGAACACACACAGGCACACACTCTTGAATTACAGATTTAAAAATGTATTATAAACCTACATTGTTTTTCATGTGTTGAGAGTTTATAATGAAAGGAAATAAATTGTTCCCTTTGTGCTTTCAGTCCATTGAGATGATTTAATAGATGTTATCAGATAAATATCTGGTTATAGATATCCACATATCAACAAAGAGATTCATTTCCAACTGAGAAATTAAACTGTTATTACCAGTGCAATTAACTCTATTGTGTCTGTGATTACTGCTAATTACCAGATTAATTCTTTTGTTTTACCTGTCTCTGATTCTAGTTAATCATGTCATCTGTATCTGTTTGACAATGTGGCATGGTTTTAGCGATCCTTGTTGGAACATCATTAGCATTGAAATTGTTCAATAAATGCATTTTGAATCATTTGTTGATGAACAATTTGTTAAACACGAAATTAGATATTTTATTTATTTAGATAATTGCATGTTAAGGGGTTTACAGTATCAACAATAGATAGTCTTGTATCAAACACGAGGTGTTCCCAAGCATTTTGGGGACAAAAATAACAATTATTTTTCTCAATTTTTAACTAAATATTGGGGGGTATAAACATGAATATTCATAACACAATTAACGATTCAAACACGGAAACATCCGGAGAAAGGATCGTTCATAATATCACCACCAAAACAGGAACAGGAAGTCAACCTTGGAGAAAAGATGACCTTGTGATTGGTCCTTTGCTTCTGTGAAAAAAAATCTATGAATCTTATCAAAAGATCCAAAAACTGTAAAACTGAAGACCTACTTTGTCAACCTCTAAACTTAACCCGTATTGTTAGTTGGTTTCACATCAACCCTGTACAGTGTGTAGCCTTCTACATTCTACATTAGCTACAGCCCTGCTTCCTTTCTGAACCTCTACATTGAGGTTGTAATGGCTACAGCTCTGCTTCCTTTTGTTAGCAATTTAGGTTATTCTTCAATAACACAAACTCCAAAGCAAATCAGGGGGAGGAAAATAGTTTTTTTTGTTGAGAAGGACAAATCATGATGTTATGCTGGGAGGTAGATGTTCAGTCTCCCCTGTCCTCAGCTTTTCTCAACTGAACAAAGGAACAGGATGCCACTTATAACCCCCCCCCCCACCCTAGCCTGGGTTTGACCAATCAGAAGTCCTTGCAGTTCCACTGGGTCAATGGCCAAATAACAAGTATCCTGCTCCAGACTCAATGTACAGCACGTAAGACACGTAGCTCTGAGTTCAGGAGTGACATTCCACAGATTCTAAACAGCTGTTGAACTGAAAACCCAACTCCTATTTACAGTACGCTATTGACCATTAGTACTCTAGTGTTTAGTCCTCTCATCCTCTCTGCGTTGTATATATTTATCTACAAAATATTCTTATACTTCCTAAACATCTACATTGAGGTGGTTGTGGCTGCAGCCCTGCTTCCTTCCTAAACCGTGTTACCCTTTGACCTGTGTTTGGGCTGTGTTCCAGAGCCATTTCTCCCTGCATTAGCCTCATCAGGGACTTAATATGTGCCACCCCATGGGGGGGGGGGCCAGCCGCCCTGGCACGTGCCCCGCCATGCAGCACAGTGGCAGTCACACACACACACACACACACACACACACACACACACACACACACACACACACACACACACACACACACACACACACACACACACACACACACACACACACACACACACACACACACACACACACACACACACACACAGTGTCTCCACCTCACACGTGCCGCATTGTCTTGACAGCTCACTCCAATTACGGGGCCTCCCTGTCCTGTCGCATGTACCGCGGCGCCTCTTCCCTCGGCTCAGATTGCATGTGACCCTCATTCAGCACCACTGGAGGAACGCTGGCTCTCTGTTGGAGGGAACAGGGAATGGGCTCACACACACAGGCTCACAGATACACACAAGTGTGTAAGCATACACATACACACACTCACACTCTGTCTCTCTCTCTCTTTCTGTCTCTCCCTTCTCTCTCTGTCTCGATCTCGATCTCTCTCTGTCTCTCTCTCTCTCTCTCTCTGTCTCTCTCTCTGTCTCTCTGTCTCTCTCTCTCTCTCTCTCTCTCTTTCAGTACTTTATGTTTTTATTAAATTCACTCACAGTTAGACATGTGTGTGGAAACACCAATAGCCGTGGGAAGATGTTTGGGGTGCTGCGATCATTTCGCCGACGTTAGCTACGGAAACACCCTTTGACCCCCAAACAGATGAGGAAAACATTCCATATGCATGTTTTATCTTCTTCTTCTTACATATCAACATTATGCAAATCAGCTGGGTCTTGCTGGTGGTTGGGGGTTGGTGGTCGGGGTTACACTGGTAGGCTTTATCTAATCGTATGGTTTTGGTGTATCTCTCAGTCTCTGGGTCTGTGTAGGGGATGGGGGGGTGGATGAATTAAAACAGTGCAGATGAGCCTACTGGGCCTGTCCTGTGTGTGTTGAATGTTCATCTGCAGGGTCACGACAAAGGAAAAGGGAAACGTCATCCTGATAGGAGACTGTTTAGTTCGCTCTGTCTGTTACCCGGGTTTTCCTAAACGTTGTCATACAAAGGTAGCATTATACCCATGTCTTGGGAATGTGATTACGCCTCGTGGTTTCCCTTACCAAATGGTTATTGAACCCATCACAAGCAGCTTGGTCATGTTCTCTGTCGTGCTAGATTAACACCAGTTATCTAGTGGTGCTATACAAGTCAAAGTAGTAGTGTGAGATGCAGATCCCTGTGTTTGAACACAGCGTCCTCGGTCACACAATTAGAAGCAGAGCCAGTTTCCTAACTGAGAGATGGGTTGGGAATCAATCCCTGTTGTTCTGTGGAATTGGCATGTTCTTTTATTCTTCATACACTCCAGTATGTCGCTAGTCGCTAGCTACCCAAGGACCAATCCCACCATCCGAGCTCCATCTGATCCTCTTGGCATGCTTCCTGTCAGCCCCCCCCCCCCCCTTTTTCTCTTATGATTATTTCATCATTCTTAATTCTTTATGCTGGAGTGCTGTGGATTGGAATTAACCTTGGTAGAGCTGGGAGCCGGCTTGGGTTGGACTGGGTGTAGAGACGTACATAACCACTAGAGCTATTTGGCCGAGGCGTGGCGTGGCTCAGTCCCGGTGCCTCAGTTGGCTTCTTCTCTTCCATTAGTACCATCTGTGCCTTTCTGCTACCCAGAGCTACCCAGAGCTCTTAGCTGGCAATGATGTGCACTTTACTTTGACTGAGTAAAACCAGTGGAGGAGGGGGAAAGACCAGAGGGAAAGAGACGGCGAGCAGGCGGGATGGCAGGAAACAGCTGGAGGTAGCTGCTGTGGCGTCGTACAACGTACGCTTCTCTAGGCTTCATGAGAATTAAGCTTATCCTCGGACCAACAAACAGGCAGTGCTGGTGTTGGATGTTGGGATGGCATGAGTTTCTGGCGGTAAATCTTGTATGCGCGAACAAACAGAATGAGTGTCTGACCTCATAGCCCTTGGACAAACAATCATGGAAATAACGTGTTGAAATCTGATGGGGCAAGATGACCCGGCCGTTAATGTCATCGTGCTGTGTGTATGGCACAACCATGTGCCATGCCTGATTTGTAACCTTTATTTAGAGCTTTTTCTTCAATCCAACGGTCCCCTTTTCTTTTTATGTCAGAGGGTCCCCCACCATCCTTGGACACTTGCTTTTTGTTTTTTGGAGTCATGCTCTTTTCTGGATAAGGCCTAAAATACAGGACACAATCCTGCTATGTCCTGAAACCCAAGGCCCAGTGCAGTCAAAAAAACTTGATTTACATGTGTTTCATATATATTTACACACTATGAGGTCGGAATAATATTGTGGAATTTTGAAAATGATGATAATGCCCTTTTAGTGTAAGAGCTGTTATCATCCTGTTTTGGTGGGTTGGAGTTTTGGCCTGCCTGGTGACATCACCAGTCGGTACATAATTAATAGACCAATAAGTAAGAGAGTTCCAAACCTCTCTGCCAATAACAGCTATTTTTCAGTTTCCCCCTCCCCACTCAGAACACTCCGAGACAGTCCTACCAAAATCTTGCTTGAGAAATTGCTCTTTGCTTAAGAAGCTGTTTTTTTGTGTGTTTTTTTTAACCATTTTTAATTGAAAACAATTACATTAAGATACTTAATTATTAACCAGAAATAATTTGATCTGGAGATGAAAATGGCTGAATTGGACCTGTAACAGTATATCTATGTCAGTGTTGACTGCTAACAGTGCTGATACAGTGATATACAGGACGAGGTGGTCAGTTAGAGGATCTTTCTCTTCTCTGTAGTAAAAATGTTCCCATGTCACAAACTAGAATGTGAGGCAATCGTGAACAATCTGTAGACAGTATGCTGCCGTCTGCCTGTGTTTTTACCTGCCGGCTCCAGATTCAAAGACAGGCAGGCATCTCTAACTCCCTCCGTCCCCCAGGTCAATCAGAGGAGTCATCAGAGCTGATTGCTGATCATATGCCACTTTATTTACACGGAGTAAGTCGATTGGAACCAGCGTACCCTCTTCTCTGCAAGGCTGCTGCTGTAAATGGACTGCAATAATAGTAATGATATAAACCCCTTAACATGTAATTAACTAACTAAATAAAGATGTAATTTCCTGTTTAATAATAATATACAGTAAGTCATTTAGTAGACTCTTCTATCCAAAGCGACTTACAGTCATGCATGCATTTTACGTATGTGTGGCCCAAGCGAGAATCAAACCCACAACCCTTTGGGGTGTGCACCATGCTCTACCGACTGAGCCACACAGGACCGCCTACGACTACCTAAATAAGTGCACTATCTAGGGAATAAGGGTTCAATTTGGACTGCAACATTTGGTGTCAGCGGTGGTATTTAATGTCCCGGTAAATTACCACAGCAAAGCTCTTCTGAAGGGCTTCTCGTCCTGACAGAGGGATCTGAATTACGGAGAGAGATCGGCACCATGTTTAAATCAATGCTCACATCTTCTAACATCGAATGGCTGTGTCCCAAATGGCGCCCTTTTTCCTATACAGGTCCTGGTCAAAAGTAGTGCACTATAAATGAAGTAGGGTTCAATTTGGCACGCAGTCAATGTCTTAGTCAATGCTCAGATCTAACGCTTGCATTCCGGTATCTTAGGGAGCTGAACTGATTCCTCACAGCTGCCAGTGACTAGACAGGATTCCCAGTTTGATTAGGGAGCTGAACTGATTCCTCACAGCTGCCAGTGACTAGACAGGATTCCCAGTTTGATTAGGGAGCTGAACTGATTCCTCACAGCTGCCAGTGACTAGACAGGATTCCCAGTTTGATTAGGGAGCTGAACTGATTCCTCACAGCTGCCAGTGACTAGACAGGATTCCCAGTTTGATTAGGGAGCTGAACTGATTCCTCACAGCTGCCTGTGACTAGACAGGATTCCCAGTTTGATTAGGGAGCTGAACTGATTCCTCACAGCTGCCAGTGACTAGACAGGATTCCCAGTTTGATTAGGGAGCTGAACTGATTCCTCACAGCTGCCAGTGACTAGACAGGATTCCTAGTTTGATTAGGTGGGGGAAAAAAGGATCTGAAAATGGAGTTGCAGTTCTACTCTAATGTCCTTTGGTGATTTCTACCGTATTGTCCTTTGGGGATTTCTACCGTATTGTCCTTTGGGGATTTCTACCATATTGTCCTTTGGGGCTTTCTACCGTATTGTCCTTTGGGGATTTCTACCATATTGTCCTTTGGGGCTTTCTACCGTATTGTCCTTTGGGGCTTTCTACCGTATTGTCCTTTGGGGCTTTCTACCGTATTGTCCTTTGGGGCTTTCTACCGTATTGTCCTTTGGGGCTTACCAGATATCTATTTCTGGTAACACTCTCCTATTGGTGGCGGAGACACTGATGTTTACTTACTTCCATGTACCTAGTGCTTGTATACGAGGCAAAATGGCGTGATCGTCAGTGAGCTTGATTTTGTTGGCTGTAGCCCTGGTGGCTCTAATTTCCCTACAGGACAGATGGCAGTGCTATGTGTGTGTGTGTACGTGTGTACGTGCGTGTGTTTCGGTGTGTGTGTGTGTGTGTGTGTGCGCCGGCGAGGGACTGTGTGGACCGACGAGGGCCTTGAGTGTGGACGGGAGGGAGTGTTGTTCAATCTCTGGCACTGCTGCCATCCCCTTGCAGCTGCGCTTTTCCCCCAGCCTCCCTCCGTTTTCAACTTCTTCATTTGTTCAATATGTAGCTAGAAGATAGGGGATAAAGCAAGAACAAGATGTGTGACTCCACTGACAGACAGGGACATTGAAATGTGTCCATGGTAGAGGTATTGCAAGTGTTTTTGCTCTGGGGGGTTCCAGTAATGCCATTGGGATCCCTTGCAGAGAAAGAATAACTGCTCATTCAATATGAGGGTTTTGGATAGGCCGCTCGTTTAATTGAGTCTTGTAACTTCATAGATATAAGTGGTGGCTAAAAGCCAAAGGACACATTGTAGCTTTTACAGTCTCTCATTTCCTTCCAAACAAATATTTTATAATCCGTAATTATTGTTTACTATGTCATATTTCAAATAAAACATTTTATTCAAGTTATATTGAGACGTTTTATTATTATTTATTTGTTGTATTATTTTATTCAAACATAAGAACCACAAAAGGTCGTAGTCGGCCTAGTTCCAATGGTCCATATTATAAACTCCCTCAGCTGTGTCCTTGCTAGGGATTTCCTATTACGGATGCCGTATGCACCTAGTTTTATTGGTCTCAGTCCCTCGTGTAGAAACTGTAGAAACTGGACAGTGTAAGACAGATCCTTGTAGTGTTGTTGGGGGAATCAAGCTGTTCAGAGAGAGATGAGATACAAAATCACTCACAAACATGGACTTCTGGAGCCTTGCCCAAGAACCAGCCCAAACTCTGATCGACAAACATGTTCTTGTTCTCTGAAGTTTGGCTGCAGACCTCTGTAGCTCCAGACAACATGGTGGAGCAGAGACTCCAAAACCTCTACCAAGATGGTTTGACATCGCCAGGCCAAAGCTATGGGCAGATAACTAAGAGGTGTACACACAGGGTGACATCTTGTCAGGTCAAATTTTTGGAGATTTGTTGCCAAAAACATCTGTTTCGTCCATTCGGAATTACTTAACACACTACTTGTTTTAGAACAAATTGGGAATAGTGCAGATTGTGAATGTGATTGCAGTTGAGTTTTCTTGCTTATACTTACTGACAACCTAGCTTAAACTCTCTCGAATTGCATCTGCCTCTTGGTCATTGTAGGAAGGCGAGGTTTCAAAATAAATACTGGTGCAAGAATAACTGAGAAGTGAGTAATTTTGGCAGGATCTTTCTCCACATTTGGTGCTGTCCAAATGACATCCATTGTCTGATGAAAGGGTGTGTTCAAAATGAGAAGGCGAAAAGAAAGAAAACAGTTGAGGGATTGCCTCAATCAGGCTTTCTTTCCAACTATGTGGTTCATACTGCATTTTTCATTGTATAGATAAATGACAGAACACTTAAAATCATAAAACTGAATAAGTATCTCAAACCTGCAGCTATGAATATCGTTTTCTATTGTACAGTATTTCTACATGAACACAACCATATTGTATTGCAGTGCGAAGTGCAGTCGGCTACGCTATGCTAACGCCGCACCTCCGAGTTTCTGTGACACATCTGAAGTTTAGAAAGTTAACTTCTCAATATCTCCCAATGTGTTTCAGTCCAAACCTAATTTGCTACCTATTTATCACCAGACAGTAGCTTGCAGCTCTCTCTCTACTTCTCTCTCTCCTACTATAAGGAGAGAGAAAACACCCCCTGCCTGTAACCCTTTGTCTCTTCACTTCTCAACCTCCCCACCTCTGACGTCTACTCATCCATCCTTCCTTCATCCAGTCAGTCGTCCTTCCATCTGTCTGATTAAATTCCTCTGACATCCCATGCTGACATGTAGACTTTTCTATTGTTCCCGCTCTCTGTAATCTGGCGAGCGACACACACACAGGTGGGCAGTGCCCATCACCATCTCTCCCTCGCTCCCTGTGTGTGTGTGTGTGTGTGTGTGTGTGTGTGTGTGTGTGTGTGTGTGTGTGTGTGTGTGTGTGTGTGTGTGTGTGTGTGTGTGTGTGTGTGTGTGTGTGTGTGTGTGTGTGTGTGTGTGTGTGTGTGTGTGTGTGTGCCTCTGAAACCTGGCCCAGTTACAGTAGATTACACACTGCCAAGTCAGAGCTCAGTGAACATGATCAGGGGAGCTGGAATGCAGGCCCAGTTAGCCAGCTCCAGTTAACCAGCTCCAACCCTATAACCCAGCCCCAATTAGCCAGCTCCAGTTAACCAGCTCCAACCCTATACCCCAGCCCCAATTAGCCAGCTCCAGTTAACCAGTTCCAGTTAACCAGCTCCAACCCTATACCCCAGCCCCAATTAGCCAGCTCCAGTTAACCAGCTCCAGTTAACCAGCTCCAACCCTATACCCCAGCCCCAATTAGCCAGCTCCAGTTAACCAGCTCTATACCCCAGCCCCAGTTAGCCAGCTCCAGTTAGCCAGCTCCAGCACTCTACCCCAGCCCCAGTTAGCCAGCTCCAGTTAGCCAGCTCCAGCACTATACCCCAGCCCCAGTTAGCCAGCTCCAGTTAACCAGCTCCAGCCCTATACCCTAGCCCCAGTTAGCCAGCTCCAGTTAACCAGCTCCAGCCCTATACCCTAGCCCCAGTTAGCCAGCTCCAGCTCCAGCACTATACCCCAGCCCCAGTTAGCCAGCTCCAGTTAACCAGCTCCAACCCTATACCCCAGCCCCAATTAGCCAGCTCCAGTTAACCAGTTCCAGTTAACCAGCTCCAACCCTATACCCCAGCCCCAATTAGCCAGCTCCAGTTAACCAGCTCCAGTTAACCAGCTCCAACCCTATACCCCAGCCCCAATTAGCCAGCTCCAGTTAACCAGCTCTATACCCCAGCCCCAGTTAGCCAGCTCCAGTTAGCCAGCTCCAGCACTCTACCCCAGCCCCAGTTAGCCAGCTCCAGTTAGCCAGCTCCAGCACTATACCCCAGCCCCAGTTAGCCAGCTCCAGTTAACCAGCTCCAGCCCTATACCCTAGCCCCAGTTAGCCAGCTCCAGTTAACCAGCTCCAGCCCTATACCCTAGCCCCAGTTAGCCAGCTCCAGCAGCTATACCCCAGCCCCAGTTAGCCAGCTCCAGTTAACCAGCTCCAGCCCTATACCCTAGCCCCAGTTAGCCAGCTCCATCTCCAGCCCTGTACACCAGCCCCAGTTAGCTAGCTCCAGTTAGCCAGCTAAAGTTAGCCAGCTCCAGCACTATACCCCAGCTCCAGTTAGCCAGCTAAAGTTAGCCAGCTCCAGCACTATACCCCAGCTCCAGTTAGCCAGCTAAAGTTAGCCAGCTCCAGCACTATACCCCAGCTCCAGTTAGCCAGCTAAAGTTAGCCAGCTCCAGCACTATACCCCAGCTCCAGTTAGCCAGCTAAAGTTAGCCAGCTCCAGCACTATTCCCCAGCTCCAGTTAGCCAGCTAAAGTTAGCCAGCTCCAGCAATATACCCCAGCTCCAGTTAGCCAGCTAAAGTTAGCCAGCTCCAGCACTATACCCCAGCTCCAGTTAGCCAGCTAAAGTTAGCCAGCTCCAGCCCTATACCCCAGCTCCAGTTAGCCAGCTCCAGCACTCCAGATCCCCAGCTCCAGTTAGCCAGTTCTATAGCCCAGGCCCAATTAGCCAGCTCCAGTTAGCCAGCTCTATAGCCCAGGCCCAATTAGCCAGCTCCAGTTAGCCAGCTCTATACCCCAGCCTCAAATAGCCAGCTCCTGTTAGCCAGCTCCAGTTAACCAGCCCTATACCCCAGCCCCAATTAGCCAGCTCCAGTTAGCCAGCTCTATACCCCAGCCCCAAATAGCCAGCTCCTGTTAGCCAGCTCCAATTAACCAGCTCCAGCCCTATAACCCAGCCCCAGTTAGCCAGCTCCAGTTAGCCAGCTCCATCCCTGTACACCAGCCCCAGTTAGCTAGCTCCAGTTAGCCAGCTCGAGCCCTATACCCCAGCTCCAGTTAACCAGCTAAAGTTAGCCAGCTCCAGCACTCTACCCCAGCTCCAGTTAGCCAGCTAAAGTTAGCCAGCTCCAGCACTATACCCCAGCTCCAGTTAGCCAGCAAAAGTTAGCCAGCTCCAGCCCTATATCCCAGCTCCAGTTAGCCAGCTAAAGTTAGCCAGCTCCAGCCCTATACCCCAGCTTCAGTTAGCCAGCTAAAGTTAGCCAGCTCCAGCACTATACCCCAGCTCCAGTTAGCCAGCTCCAGCCCTACACCCCAGCTCCAGTTAGCCAGCTAAAGTTAGCCAGCTCCAGCACTATACCCCAGCTCCAGTTAGCCAGCTAAAGTTAGCCAGCTCCAGCCCTATACCCCAGCTTCAGTTAGCCAGCTCCAGTTAGCCAGCTCCAGCACTATACCCCAGCTCCAGTTAGCCAGCTCCAGCTCCAGCACTATTCCCCAGCTCCAGTTAGCCAGCAAAAGTTAGCCAGCCCCAGCACTATACCCCAGCTCCAGTTAGCCAGCAAAAGTTAGCCAGCTCTAGCACTATACCCCAGCTCCAGTTAGCCAGCTCCAGCACTATTCCCCAGCTCCAGTTAGCCAGCTCCAGCCCTATACCCCAGCTCCAGTTAGCCAGCTCCAGTTAACCAGCTCCAACACTATAACCCAGACCCAATTAGCCAGCTCCAGTTAGCCAGCCCTGTACCCCAGCCCCAGTTAGCCAGCTCCAGTTAGCCAGCTCCAGCACTATACCCCAGCCCCAGTTAGCCAGCTCCAGTTAGCCAGCTCCAGTTAACCAGCTCCAACACTATAACCCTGCCCCAATTAGCCAGCTCCAGTTAGCCAGCTCTATACCCCAGCCCCAATTAGCCAGCTCCAGTTAGCCAGCTCCAGCTAGCCAGCTCCAGCCCTATACCCCAGCCCCAGTTAGCCAGCTCCAGTTAGCCAGCTCCAGCACTATACCCCAGCCCCAGTTAGCCAGCTCCAGTTAACAAGCTCCAGCCCTATACCCTAGCCCCAGTTAGCCAGCTCCAGTTAACCAGCTCCAGTTAACCAGCTCCAGCCCTATACCCTAGCCCCAGTTAGCCAGCTCCAGCCCTATACACCAGCCCCAGTTAGCTAGCTCCAGTTAGCCAGCTAAAGTTAGCCAGCTCCAGCACTATACCCCAGCTCCAGTTAGCCAGCTAAAGTTAGCCAGCTCCAGCACTATACCCCAGCTCCAGTTAGCCAGCTAAAGTTAACCAGCTCCAGCACTATACCCCAGCTCCAGTTAGCCAGCTGAAGTTAGCCAGCTCCAGCCCTATACCCCAGCTCCAGTTAGCCAGCTCCAGCCCTGTACCCCAGCCCCAGTTAGCCAGCTCCAGTTAGCCAGCTCCAGCACTATACCCCAGCCCCAGTTAGCCAGCTAAAGTTAGCCAGCTCCAGCCCTAATCCCAGCCCCAGTTAACCAGCTCCAGCCCCTCCAGAGCCCCAGTTAGCCAGCTCCAGCCCCTCCAGAGCCCCAGTTAGCCAGCTCCAGCCCCTCCAGAGCCCCAGTTAGCCAGCTCCAGCCCCTCCAGAGCCCCAGTTAGCCAGCTCCAGCCCCTCCAGAGCCCCAGTTAGCCAGCTCCAGCCCCTCCAGGGTCCCAGTTAGCCAGCTCCAGCCCCTCCAGAGCCCCAGTTAGCCAGCCCCAGCCCTTCCAGAGCCCCAGTTAGCCAGCTCCAGCCCCTCCAGAGCCCCAGTTAGCCAGCCCCAGCCCTTCCAGAGCCCCAGCCCCCAGACATAATGCTCCTGCTGGGAAGCAGCTTTTTCAAAGTCCCCCTCTCGTTTTAAACCCCAGAAAATCCAGTGAACTTAGCTGCTCTGGTGTCTGCGGCCAAAACAGCATCTGATGTGCCTTATTTGTTGACTGTGTGAGATTAGGCACAGAGGGTCGACGCAAAGTCCACACTATGCGTGCGTACACACACACACACACACACACACACACACACACACACACACACACACACACACACACACACACACACACACACACACACGATTTCAAGAGAGAAAACAAGGAGAATTCTCTCTTTTGTCCAAAGCCCAGTTCTAGTCCAAACAAATTTTAGCAAGCACAACCCGTGTGTGGAGCCGCTAACTGTTGTGGCTGCCCCCCGCAACACTGAACCATTTCAACAACCACCATAATGTCTGTTGGACTCACCAGTGGAGGAGTACTACAATGGTCTCTGATCTTTGATCATATTTGGATGCAGTTTTTGGATGCTCACATCATCTCAGTCAGTGCATTGGCATCCACACGGTTAGTGCATCCAATATGTCAGGGTTGTGCTTTTGTCTCTGTGAGTGTGTGTGTGTGTGGGGGGGGGGGGGGTGCGGGAGGGAGGGAGGGAGAGAGAGAGAGAGAAAACTAAAGGAAGGGAGAGCGAGAGAGAGAGGGACGGAGGGAGGACAGGGCACAGTGTCAGGGTTGTGCTTCAGTCTCTGGGTGTGGGAGAGTGGCAGTGGTAGTGGCAGGTTGGGAAGGGGACTAGTGTTCTTGGCTTGGCCGGTGTCTGTATATTAGCTGTACTAGAGCTCCCTCTTGGTGCCAGTAAGAGCTGGAGCTATACCACTGGACGGTTTGCCCTGCCAGCAGTAAGGCAGTAAGGCTGGCTGAGACAGCTGCTCAACTGGGCCTCCTGTGGTCCACAACAGGATTGGGGTCAATTCCAATTTTATTTAACCTTTATTTTTATCAGGAAGTCATACAGGGAGTCATTCAGAACAACTAAAATGACAGAAATACACACGTCAAAACATAAATACAGAAAGGAAACACGGTCATAAAAAAACAAACTCATTCTTCGTTAATAAGGTTCTCAATCAGCTTTCTGAATTGCCCTAGAGAGGCACCAAAACATCCTAGAGAGGCACCAGAACATCCTAGAGAGGCACCAGAACATCCTAGAGAGGCACCAGAACATCCTAGAGGCACCAAAACATCCTAGAGAGGCACCAGAACATCCTAGAGAGGCATCAGAACATCCTAGAGAGGCACCAGAATATCCTAGAGAGGCACCAGAACATCCTAGAGGCACCAAAACATCCTAGGGAGGCACCAGAACATCCTAGAGAGGCACCAGAACATCCTAGAGAGGCACCAGAATATCCTAGAGAGGCACCAGAACATCCTAGAGGCACCAAAACATCCTAGAGAGGCACCAGAACATCATTTTTAAGAACATTTTGAAAATTGTTCCACAAATAAGGTGCAAGAAAACTGAAAACTGATTTAGTACACTGAAATTCCACTTCTACAGTTGAACATCTATCTATTAAAAATATATTTTCAAAGAATATAAGTTATTATTTCAAACGATTTAAATTCAAATCACTGAGTGACTTTAATTATAATTGACCCCCATCCCCATGTACCCCATGCTGCCCTATACAGGACCCTGGTGAGTGGGATGAGACCACCACCGTCAGGGGTCTACATTGAGATGTTGTCGTAGTGATGCCCATGTTGGTGGAGTGTGCTGTAAAGCAATAACACCATGGTAATAAATAGAGGAAGACTCGTGAGAGTGAGTCCTCATGTTGTGCATAGATGCATTCTGTTACAACAGTTTTGCAATGTGGAACAAGATGTTATTTACGTGTACAGTACACTATCTATCACTTGAATAGGCAATTCTTCTAAACATAGATATCAATGTAAGATTTTTTAGCATTTGTAATGTTATTGATAGGTGAAATTATAAAAGTTTCCAGTGAATTTGATTTAGTACATTTTAACATTATATTTATTATACATTTTACATTTTAAAAAATATAAAAATTAAGTTTCTGATGAAAGTCTTTAATTGTATACATTTTTAAATTTGTAGCAGAAAAATCTACAAATGTGTTGTAGACCTGGAAATGTATCAACATATGAAATATTTAACTGTGTTGCTATGCTACAGTAATTAGATTTACTTTAAAAATATTTAACTGTGTTGCTATGCTACAGTAATTAGATTTACTTAAAAAATATTTAACTGTGTTGCTATGCTACAGTAATTAGATTTACTTTAAAAATATTTAACTGTGTTGCTATGCTACAGTAATTAGATTTACTTAAAAAATATTTAACTGTGTTGCTATGCTACAGTAATTAGATTTACTTTAAAAATATTTAACTGTGTTGCTATGCTACAGTAATTAGATGTACTTTAAAAGTATTTAACTGTGTTGCTATGCTACAATAATTAGATTTACTTAAAAAATATTTAACTGTGTTGCTATGCTACAGTAATTAGATGTACTTTAAAAGTATTTAACTGTGTTGCTATGCTACAGTAATTAGATTTACTTAAAAAATATTTAACTGTGTTGCTATGCTACAGTAATTAGATGTACTTTAAAAGTATTTAACTGTGTTGCTATGCTACAGTAATTAGATTTACTGTAAAAGTATTTAACTGTGTTGCTATGCTACAGTAATTAGATTTACTTTAAAAGTATTTAACTGTGTTGCTATGCTACAGTAATTAGATGTACTTTAAAAGTATTTAACTGTGTTGCTATGCTACAGTAATTAGATTTACTTTAAAAATATTTAACTGTGTTGCTATGCTACAATAATTAGATTTACTGTCAAAGTATTTGCCATTTTTTGGGGAAAATATTACAATTTAATTTTGAATAATATTAACTGAAACAAATATTACAATGATTTAATTTATAAATAACTTTTTTCAATAGTGATGAATGTATGGGAATGTTTGGAGGGATGTTATTGATCCAAGACTAATACAATGTATTATTCTTTCTCTTTTCAGGGGAGATGTATTAATTTCAACCGTGTGCAGAACCGTTAGAAGACGAACACAAAGGAGAACGTCTTCAACATTCAAATATGTGTTTGAAGACTTAATATCCAGAAGACTATAAGTGTCCAAAACCACTATTCATTTGCTTCTCTCAGTATTGTGCTCAAAGTGGAATCTCTTTCTCCATGATGTCTCCTGTCATATCCAAAAGCATCTTACTTATAAGAACATTTTCATATTTCCATCCTTCCATAACAGGGATATAACTTTATATTTTTTTTAACTTGTCCTTTTTTTAACTTCACAAGAGGCCAAAGCAAATAAACAGTGCGGCACGAAACGTGGCCAATCGGATCTGGTTAGCTTTTTTTGTGCGCTCTAAAAGCTTAACATATTCTGACCATATTGCGCCTTCTGTGGAAAACCTCATTTCATGGACACAGACGGAAGCTATCTTAAAAAAAGAAACATGCAGAGCGAGAGAGAACGGGCGAGGCTGTGCCGTTAGCATGGCAGTAGCAATACTCCCAGAGGGCCTCGACACACAGTGCACAAGTCCATCGCCTCTTGGCAACATCTCGTCACAAAGCCTCTCCAACTTCTCTCCCTCCACTATCGTTGAAAGATGCCCGGCGGGACCCCCTTTGACTGCAGATCCTGTCATTTTAACACTGAGAAGTGCACACGCATGACAAACTGTGGACAGCCAGGACGCCCTAAGGTATTGGAAGCAGTAGCTAAGACATTGCCCTTTAGTTTTGTGAAGACACCTTTCTTTCATTATGCACTGGGGACAAGGGGAGTTACTAGAGCGTTATCCCACCGCGGGCCAGGCCAGAACAGGACAGCCCCTCTGACCAGACCACCACAACTCTCCACTCTGACTACTTTTGAGGGATGGACGCCTAAAGCCCCTGACATGGTGCTTGGCTGTGTTTCCCCAATGTTTTGATGCAATCTGCTGTATGCTCACTAAGGCGTACAACATCACAACCCATAAACCTGCCAGTCAGTCAGTTGAAGAGTTTTAAGATATAGATACAGCTGTCTCCCACTTCACTGCTACCCGTCCCCCTCTGTCTCCAATTCTCCAAGGGCCTCCCTGCCTCTCTCCAGTCTCAGCCCTTTAGCTTCGGCAGCAGAATATCAAAGTTTAATTAAAATAATTAAAGAGAACAGCAAGCAGCAGCCTGTGAAGATTTGATCGTCTTTTTTTTTTAAGCCTTTTGACATTGAATGACCTACAACTGTACGTGCATTATTTGGAGAGAAAGAGGCCATCCCATCCTGTCTCCTTGGCGACGGTTTGGTGCACCCTGGCTGTCCGAAACCCAAACGCAAAACCAAGGCAACGGATGCGACGGACGGATAAATATTGTTCATTTGCAGAAATTACGTTACCAAGCCAACGTGTCGACCCCACCACCACCAAAAAAAAGCGGTAGTTATATATGTATATATATATTTGTTGTAGATTTCTCAAGAGCGCTGTCATGACACCAATCCCAAAATGATGTCAGCGAGAGAGGAGCACTGTGGGGGAGGAAAGGCAGCAGCTGAATAGAAAAGGCTCCAACGATCCAGTCACTTTGGATACAGTACTTCAGATGCAAAATGGATATTCGAGTCGAAACCTGACAAAGCGCGCCCGGTTTTGATGGGAACCAGTATAGACAATGACCAGTGGCTGGGTCAGTGGGATGTCTCTGTGCAACCAGGGAAGCTTATCAAATGACACTAAAAATAAGTTCAACAACCATCAAGTTTCAGGGGGAATGGGCCAGGATTTACACATTTGGTGGGCATGCGTGTGCACGAGACGGGTTGGGCGTGCACGAGACGGGTTGGGCGCGCACGAGACGGGTTGGGCGCGCACAACGTCGTCTCTGACTTAATTATTCCTTTGTTTTGTTATCTGGGTGGACAGGAAGGGACAGGAATGACACTGATGGTCAGATACAATCCTTAGCAAACCGTGATATTATTTTTCATAC
The DNA here is from genome assembly GCF_045679555.1 of Salvelinus alpinus. Lineage (NCBI taxonomy): Eukaryota > Metazoa > Chordata > Actinopteri > Salmoniformes > Salmonidae > Salvelinus > Salvelinus alpinus. The sequence goes on along the minus strand of NC_092104.1, from coordinate 6,416,262 downwards.
ACATTTTAGTCTCTTGTCTGATCTTCTGCACAACATTTTTGTAAGATAATCAGCTTCGTTTAAATGAACTGTAGAAGAGGATATTTAACAGTTTTTATATTTTCTTGTTATGTTACATCTGAGAGCACAGAGCTGCTATTAACCCGTACTAGTTAGTTATTTACACACAGGCCAAACACAACTCTCCATCCTAACAACGCTTCACATTGGCTTTCGGTTCCCTCTCTTTCCCCTCTGCCATCTCCAAATGTTCCACGGCGAGAACACATTTTTTACTCTTTATAAATAAAACATATTTATAGTATTGATATTTTAACATGACAGTGCCCTTTGCCAAATATGCCTTTACTTAAAAATATATTTATTTGTAATGTTTTTGCACTTTTTAATTTGGTTTTGTGCAATTCAATTGCGAGATGCCCAAAATTCCTCTTTTTTTTCAGCATAAGCTAAAAGTTTGGTTTGAATAAAATAATTTTAATATAAACATTTTAAAACCCAATTATATCATAGTTTTTATTTCACATATGGAAGGCTGTAAATTATGCATATTTTTAGAATGGACATTTTTAGAAAACAAACAGCTAATAAAAATGCAAGTGTTAAAGTATGTGTTAGACTGTGTAATTTGATATAATTTATATCAGGATGTTTAATAATTACATTTTGCGATTTTAAAATCACCTCTGGTAGTTGTACCCGAATAATTTAAGTAGTCAACGATAAGCACATTATTCAATGCAATCATGGAGTATTTTTCTTATTTTCCAAAATATTAAAATGATGTTTATCCGTGGTTTAATTGTAGATTGTCTGTCCTCATGTCTGCATTTCCTGTATTATCATAGCACTTCAGGACAGGGCTGTACTACGGGCTTTATACCAAGGATAACAACTGTTCTCCAAACGTTGGTTTTGTCTCTGTGCTATATTCATTCATGGGTTGCATATGTTATGTACACTGTATTGGTTTGTTTCGTCGTTTTTTTATACATGAAATCTTTTTTTCATTTATTTATCACAAATTTCTACTACAATCACCTTTTTTTTTTATGTGACTATAATTACCCATTGTGATGTCACAGTGATTGTCATGTGTTCGATTCATTATTAAACCTTCAACTGGAAACTGGTGCTCCCATGTTTACTCGGCTGTTCCTCTGTTATATAGCGAAGACATGGCCTGATACTATTTGAGTATGAGGGTGCTAAGGGCTATGTTTAATTGGGTCTGTACAGATTTATACGGGCCGACAGGGAATGTGATTAAATGCTGTATGTGGACAGAGATAGTGGACAGTGACCAGCCTCTCTCCCCTTGTAAAGCTTAACACCGGAGGCACCACACATACACACACACATACACACAAAATACTCCCAAGGACCACAATGCCCCAAAAAATAGGTTTTCCATTTAGTAAAAATATGTGCTTCTACACCTTCTGTTTTCACAACATTTGCATGCTGTGACGAGATGCCTGCTGTGTGTGTGTGTGTGTGTGTGTGTGTGTGTGTGTGTGTGTGTGTGTGTGTGTGTGTGTGTGTGTGTGTGTGTGTGTGTGTGTGTGTGTGTGTGTGTGTGTGTGTGTGTGTGTGTGTGTGTGTGTGTGTGTGTGTGCATGTGTGCGTGCATGTGGACGTGTTTAACCATCCTTGTGAGGACCAGAAGTCCCCACAAGAATAGTAAACAAACAAAATTGGACCAAATTTGACCAACATTTTGTTAGTCCCCACAAGGTCAAATGCTATTTCTAGTGGGTTTAGGGTTAAGGTTAGAATTAGTGTTAGGGTTAGAATTATGTTAAGGGTTAGGAGCTAGGGTTAGTTTTAGGGTTAATGTTAGGTTTTTGGGTTAGGGTAAGAGTAAGAGTACGGGTTAGGGTTACGAGTTAGGTTTAGGGTTAAGGGTTAAGGTTAGGGTAAGAGTACGGGTTAGGGTTAGGGAAAATAGGATTTTGAATGGGACTGAATTGTGTGTCCCCACAAGGTTAGCTGTACAAGACTGTGTGTGTGTGTGTGTGTGTGTGTGTGTGTGTGTGTGTGTGTGTGTGTGTGTGTGTGTGTGTGTGTGTGTGTGTGTGTGTGTGTGTGTGTGTGTGTGTGTGTGTGTGTGTGAGAGAGAGAGAGAGAGACTGTAATTCTCTAACACTGGGTGATATGAGTACAGTCACACAGTAACTTACGTCTGCAAACGATCTATAGTACAAGCTGTGGTTTTATCAACAGCCTGTATCACTTTGCTTCCAGTTCCTGTGAAAGTTTTGGTGCCTTCTGTGGACACACAGACACATGCTCGCACACATACACACACACACACATACACACACACACACACACACACACACACACACACACACACACACACACACACACACACACACACACACACACACACACACACACACACACAGACTATCACTAACTAAATCATCAGCAGCCTAACAGTTACTGGAGTTAAGGGGGCATATTTTCATATGCTTTAACATTAAAAGTCAATATTTTCATACGCTGTTAAATATGAATCTGATCTTTTCATAAACTGCTTCATCAAAATGTCTGCTTAGCTGTTTATTTCCCTGATCCACAGCAGCAGTAACCACGGAAGGATTGAGCTCTATGAAATATTGTATGCATACTGTTATAATACGTGTTTTAATATATCTATGCTGCAAAAGGTGACCTATCAAGTGCTGCTGTATGTCCGTTGGAATCCCTTTTAACAGTTACTATTGGTCATGTCCCATAATAGGATCGTCATATATTAGAAACTGCGTGGTTCCAGCCCTGAATGCTGATTGGCTGACAGCCGTGGTATATCAGAGCGTATACCACAGGTTACGTTGGTAACCAGTTTATAATAGCAATAAGGAACCTCGGGGGTTTGTGGTATATGGCCAATATATCACGGCTAAGGTCTGTGTCCATCCAGGTTGCGTTGTGCATAAGAACAGCCCTTAGCCGTGGTATATTGGCCATATACCAACACCTCCATAAGCCTTATTGCTTAATTATACAGTCTTATGTGTAGAATGATGTGCAACACAACTGTATAGAGCAGCTACAGTATCTTGCAGTATGCTTGAATAGCATACGAACATACTGAGCCCATAACTTTAACAGAGTCCGTGTTTATTTAGACTTTTGTTGATCTGAATTGCTTTCTTCTGAATGACTCAGTTATTCCACTGGGCACAAAAATGGTCACATCAAAATGGACATCCTGTGTTGATTTCCTCTACCCCAACAGGTGTTGTCATTCCTACGCAAACGGCGGTCATGTCTTTCTTGTCAACAAGCTTCCTCCAGACCAGACCAATCATATATCTTACAGTCAAGAATGAGCCAGAGAGAAGTGACACGTTCGCCCGCTTAAACCAGACTGAATGTTGTGTTCAACTGTGAGAGCAGAGTGTCGTCTGTCTTTTAACCAAGACAGCACTTCTGACAACATACTACAACAAAGGTTCAAATGTCACCTTGCTCGTCATTTTGTGTTATACGTTTCTGAGGTCTAATCAATTATGAGGACACATGCTCAAGTAAACAGTACAAATATGATAAAACAATATAAAAAATATGTCATATTTAATATGATGCACTTCCTGTTCAACAACACTGGATGAATAAGGCTTGGAATGACTTATATGCTTGCTAAATATAATATAATCAAATTATTAAATGGCTCACTGTAAGATTTCACCCTCCTTATAACTGTAAAATACATATTTGTGTGTTCAGTATTAGAGGAAAATGTGTATTTTTCGAAATGTCTCTCTTGATCAAAACGTCTTCGTCGCTGTGAAAGTCTCGCAGAGCTCTAGCTTGGCTTCCTGAACTCGTTAGAATTAACGAATCATAATAATATTGAAAGTGTTTTTTTGGTTTAAAATCTATTAATTATTTTTGAGTTTATAATGGATATAAATCGATCTCTGAATGTGCTCCTGCTGCACTACGATATATGGATTGCTGTCATGTGCTTTGTCGGTGGGAGGGTTCCGCCAGGAGTTGATGGACAGTCGGAAGTGCGACTAAAACGGTAGGAGGGACTTCCCAGCTTCAAGTGGTTTCAGATTTCACATCCTACATCACACAGGCTCAGAAAATATACGACTGTGTCCGTGGGAACCAGGGTTACGGTTCAATGCAAGCCATTTCAAACTACGGTGGAAAATGTCGGTCAAAAAACGGAACCAGAACCTTAAACAGAGGACTTTACATCTAAGAGGTTTTTAAGGTGGATTGAAATACATTTGACAGACTTGAGATACATGACTACAGTTGTTCGTATGTGATTTACAGTTACAGTATTTAAATCTACCTTACTGCGCCACCAGGCCTCCCGGGTGGTGCAGTGGTCTAGGGCACTGCATCGCAGCGCTAGCTGCGCCACCAGAGACTCTGGGTTCGCGCCCAGGCTCTGTCCCAGCCGGCCGCGACTGGGAGGTCCGTGGGGCGACGCACAATTGGCCTAGCGTCGTCCGGGTTAGGGAGGGTTTGGCCGGTAGGGATATCCTTGTCTCATCGCGCACCAGCGACTCCTGTGGCGGGCCGGCGCAGTGCGCGCGGTGTTTCCTCCGACACATTGGTGCGGCTGGCTTCCGGGTTGGAGGCGCGCTGTGTTAAGAAGCAGTGCGGCTTGGTTGGGTTGTGTTTCTGAGGACGCATGACCTTCGTCTCTCCCGAGCCCGTACGGGGGAGTTGTAGCGATGAGACAAGATAGTAATTACTAACAATTGGATACCACGAAATTGGGGAGAAAAGGGGGTAAAATTTAAAAGAAAAAAAGGATATATAGACTGTGGGATGGGGCTGAATCCACCTGTAGACTATATAGACTGTGGGATGGGATGGGGCTGAATCCACCTGTAGACTATATAGACTGTGGGATGGGGCTGAATCCATCTGTAGACTATATAGACTGTGGGATGGGACTGAATCCACCTGTAGACTATATAGACTGTGGGATGGGATGGGGCTGAATCCATCTGTGGACTATATAGACTGTGGGATGGGATGGGGCTGAATCCACCTGTAGACTATATAGACTGTGGGATGGGGCTGAATCCACCTGTAGACTATATAGACTGCGGGATGGGATGTGGCTGAATCCACCTGTAGAATATATAGACTGTGGGATGGGATGGGGCTGAATCCATCTGTAGAATATATAGACTGTGGGATGGGATGGGGCTGAATCCACCTGTAGACTATATAGACTGTGGGATGGGATGGGGCTGAATCCACCTGTAGACTATATAGACTGTGGGATGGGATGTTATTCTGAGCCAGATATGGTTGTCCTGTTCCAATGTCCATCGTTATGTTGTATTATAAAACCACAACTTATTATTTCACAATTAATTGCAACAGTTGACTACATAGGTCTTGCGGTTTTACAGACAAAACTAACTGACCAGGAAAAAGTCGATAGTTTGGCAAAATCATACAAATAATATATACAATAATATACACTTTATAATGTACACTATATAATATCCACTATAATATACCATATTTAATATACACTATAATATCCACTATAATATACACTATGTAATATACACAATAATATACACTGTATAATATACACTATATAATATACATTATATAATTTACATTATATAATATACACTATATAATATACCGTACATACAATATACACTATATAATATAAGCAATAAAATATACACTATATAATACGCACTATAAGATTTGCTATATAATATACACTATGTAAAATACACTATACTATACGCTATATAAAATACACTTTAAAATACACTATATAATATACACTATGTAATATACACTATAATATACAATGTAATTTACACTATATAATATACAATATAATATACACTATAGAATATACACTATATAATATACACTATAATTTATGCACTATAATATACACTATATAATATACATTATATAATATACACTATGTAATAAACACTATAATATACAATGTAATATACACTATATAATACACTATATTAAAGCTGTACCTTCAGGCTCTGATCAGGCCCTACACCCAAACAAGGGCCCTACACCCAAACAAGGGCACTGCGTTCATCCACCTCTGGCCTGCTCGCCTCCCTACCTCTGAGGAAGTACAGCTCCCGCTCAGCCCAGTCAAAACTGTTCGCTGCTCTGGCACCCCAATGGTGGAACAAACTCCCCCACGACGCCAGGTCAGCGGAGTCAATCACCACCTTCCGGAAACACCTGAAACCCCACCTCTTTAAGGAATACCTAGGATAGGATGAAGTAATCCTTCTAACCCCCCCCCCCCCCCCCCTTAAAAGAGTTAGATGCACTATTGTAAAGTGGTTGTTCCACTGGATATCATAAGGTGAATGCACCAACTTGTAAGTCGCTCTGGATAAGAGCGTCTGCTAAATGACTTAAATGTAAATGTATATAATATACACTATAATATACACTATAATATACACCATATAATACACACCATAAAATACACTATAATATACGCTAATTAAAATACACTATATAATATACACTATGTAATATACACTATAACATACAATGTAATTTACACTATATAATATACAATATAATATACATTATATAATATACACTATAATTTATGCACTATAATATACACTATATAATATACATTATAAAATATACACTATGTAATATACACTATAATATACAATGTAATATACACTATATAATATACACTATATAATATACACTATAATATATACACTATCTTATACACTTTATAATATACACCATATAATACACACCATAATATACACTGTATTATACACTATATAATATGTACTATATAATATGTACTATATAATATACACTATATAAAATACACTATATAAAATACACTAAATATTATACACTATAGTATACCCTATATAATTTACATTATATAATATACACTATATAATATACATGCAATATGCACTATATAATATAAGCAATAAAATATACACTATATAATAAGATTCGTAATATAATATACACTATGTAAAATACACTATATTAAAATACACTATATTATACGCTATATCAAATACACTATATAATATACACTATTTGATATACATTATAATATACAATGTAATATACACTATATAATATACACTTTATAATATGCACTATAATTTATACACTATAATATACACTATATAATATACACCACATAATATACACTATGTAATATACACTATAATATACAATGTACTATACACTATATAATACACAATATAATATACACTATAATATAAACTATATAATATACACTATAATATATACACTATAATATACACTTTATAATATACACCATATAATACAAACCATAATATACACTGTAATATACACTATATAATATACACTATATAATATACACTTTATAATATGCACTATATAATATGTACTATATAAAATACACTATATAATATACACTAAATATTATACACTATAGTATACACTATATAATATACACTATAATGTGCACTATATAATATACACTTTAGTATATACTATATAATATGCTCTATATAATATACACTACAATATACACTATGGAATATACTCTATATAATATACACTAAAATATGCAATATGATATACAGTATATAATATACACTATGTAAAATACACTATAATATACACTATATAACGTACACTATCAAATATACTATATTATATACACTATCTAAAATACACTATATAACATACACTATATAATATAAACTTTCTAAAATACACTATATAATATACATTATCTAAAATACACTTTATAATATACACTATATAATATACACTATATAATATACACCATCTAAAATACACTATATAATATACACTATAATATACATATAACTAGTTGTATTTGACAATATTTGTATTTATTTCTTTATTTCAATGTATTTTAATATCAAGTAAGTACGTTTTCACCAATCCACAAAAAAACTCAAAAATTAATATGTTTGGATTCTCACAACACAAGCAACAAAAAAAGCAATGTCATAACATAAATCATCTTTGAGCTGAGTGAAACTCTAGTTCCTGTATTCTCATTTTTAATGCAGGGTCTTAACCATCGTAAAACCCAACTCTTAACTTCCCTTCGTTCCCTGAGAGTTGTTCCAGTGAGTGGTGGACAGACGTATGCAGCTGTTGGCCCTCTAAGCTTGTCTGGCTTCACAGGTTATCCACTATGTCACAGTTGTGTTGGATATTTGGGTAACTATAGGATCAAATACTGTCTGCAGAGAGAGAGAGAGAGAGAGAGAGAGAGAGAGAGAGAGAGAGAGAGAGAGAGAGAGAGAGAGAGAGAGAGAGAGAGAGAGAGAGAGAGAGAGAGAGAGAGAGAGATGGCGTAAGAGAGATCGGGAGGGAGAGGGCTAATGGAGAGAGGGAGAGAGAGAGAGAGAGAGAGAGAGAGAAGGAAGAGGGAGAGAGAATATAGCTATGTATATACAGGGTTGGGTAGGTTACTTTCCAAATTTGTAATCAATAACGTAACTTTTGGATTACCCAAACGCAGTAACGTAATCTGATTACATTCAGTTACTTTTAGATGACTTTCCTCTTGAAGAGGCATTAGAAAATGACAAAAATGTATGTTACCTATTGAAACACATCTATTGCAGGATAAATCCATATAAAAATGTACATAGCTGGACATGTATGGAGGTTAAATATGACTTTATGGGTTGGTTATGTACGCTTCTTCTAACCCATCGTATTTGGAAATATGGAAGTATAGATTAGTTACATTGTTTTACCTGAGAATAACCCCAAAACTAAAGACTTATTAGCCAGCCCTACTGTGTTGTTTATCATTGTGTTGTCATGGAGACTGATTGGGCTCATTGATTCGAGTTAAAAAATAAATTCTGCGCTCATGGAATGGCGTGCTTTGAGCACTACTGAGAAGTGCTATTTACATGTGAAGAATGAATGTCATATGCTGCATTTACTATAGGCCTATTGTTTACCTTTTTGTATGTGACACTTTTATATATAATTTATAAGTCCAAAAATGGATGTAGCAACTACAGATTGTCTCTTTAAGTCTCATCAAAAGTGTATGATTTTGAGCATGTGTCCATTAGGCCTATGGATTTATTTTTTATCAGCAGGAATTAGATTGAGTAATAAAAACTCTACTTTTATTCCGTAGGCCGGGATCCTCACTATGCAGCTGTTGTTCCGTAGGCCGGGATCCTCACTATGCAGCTGTTGTTCTATAGGCCGGGATCCTCACTATGCAGCTGTTGTTCTATAGGCCGGGATCCTCACTATGCAGCTGTTGTTCTATAGGCTGGGATCCTCACTATGCAGCTGTTGTTCCATAGGCTGGGATCCTCACTATGCAGCTGTTGTTCCGTAGGCCGGGATCCTCACTATGCAGCTGTTGTTCCGTAGGCCGGGATCCTCACTATGCAGCTGTTGTTCCGTAGGCCGGGATCCTCACTATGCAGCTGTTGTTCCGTAGGCCGGGATCCTCACTATGCAGCTGTTGTTCCGTAGGCCGGGATCCTCACTATGCAGCTGTTGTTCCGTAGGCCGGGATCCTCACTATGCAGCTGTTGTTCCGTAGGCCGGGATCCTCACTATGCAGCTGTTGTTCCGTAGGCCGGGATCCTCACTATGCAGCTGTTGTTCCGTAGGCCGGGATCCTCACTATGCAGCTGTTGTTCCGTAGGCCGGGATCCTCACTATGCAGCTGTTGCAAGAGCACATTTTTCACTGTCTGTCCACTGGTTTCAAAAACAATGATTGATAGGCAGCTTAAACTTCTTGAATTCAACCATTATTGGGTTCAAATACACATTTAGAGTTGTGAACATCCATCCACAACAACCACAATCCGTAAGGCGCAAATAGCTAAATGAGAGAGCAGCAGTGTGATTCACATCAATGCGCTAAGTAAATATTCATTAATAATTGATATCGCCGTAGATTACTACACTGTCATCCTTACCTCCAAGTGTTTATTCAAGTTGGAGAATATTTGGATGCCGACAGCAGTCGCCCCATTGGAAGACATAGCTTGGACTGTAGCCTACCAGAAGTCTATTCCTGCTCTTTTCCAGCGATCCATCAAACACATTTGGCGTGTCATCATAGTGGTCTCTGACTTGTGGTCAGACTCGCTCAGGTGGAGCAAACTTAAACGTGCGCCTTTTTTCAATGCTGATTTGAATGTCATTGAGAAAACAGAGAAGTGTTAAAGATAAAGAGATAGAGAGACAGACAGAGAGACGGAGATAGAGAGACAGAGAGAGAGACAGACAGAGAGAGATATATATACTTAGTCACCAGGACCACAAATTCCATCTAGACACCGTTGCCCTAGAGCACACAAAAAACTATACATACCTCGGCCTAAACATCAGCACCACAGGTAGCTTCCACAGAGCTGTGAACGATCTGAGAGACAAGGCAAGAAGGGCATTCTATGCCATCAAAAGGAACATAAATTTCAACATACCAATTAGGATCTGGCTAAAAATACTTGAATCAGTCATAGAGCCCATTGCCCTTTATGGTTGTGAGGTCTGGGGTCCGCTCACCAACCAAGATTTCACAAAATGGGACAAACACCAAATTGAGACTCTGCATGCAGAATTCTGCAAAAATATCCTCCGTGTACAACGTAGAACACCAAATAATGCATGCAGAGCAGAATTAGGCCGATACCCACTAATTATCAAAATCCAGAAAAGAGCCGTTAAATTCTACAACCACCTAAAAGGAAGCGATTCCCAAACCTTCCATAACAAAGCCATCACCTACAGAGAGATGAACCTGGAGAAGAGTCCCCTAAGCAAGCTGGTCCTAGGGCTCTGTTCACAAACACAAACACACCCCACAGAGCCCCAGGACAACAGCACAATTAGACCCAACCAAATCATGAGAAAACAAAAAGATAACTACTTGACACATTGGAAAGAATTAACAAAAAAACAGA
>NC_092104.1:6365290-6402790 GCF_045679555.1 Salvelinus alpinus | reverse complement strand
CTACTCTGGGTTTTAGTGGTCTACAGCTGGTCTTGACTCCACTCTGGGTTTTAGTGGTCTACAGGTGGTCTAGGCTCTACTCTGGGCTTTAGTGGTCTACAGGTGGTCTAGGCTCTACTCTGGGTTTTAGTGGTCTACAGCTGGTCTTGACTCCACTCTGGGTTTTAGTGGTCTACAGTTGGTCTAGGCTCCACTCTTGGTTTTAGTGGTCTATAGCTGGTCTTGACTCCACTCTGGGTTTTAGTGGTCTACAGTTGGTCTAGGCTCCACTCTGGGTTTTAGTGGTCTATAGCTGGTCCTGGCTCCACTCTGGGTTTTAGTGGTCTACAGCTGGTCTTGACTCCACTCTGGGTTTTAGTGGTCTACAGTTGGTCTAGGCTCCACTCTGGGTTTTAGTGGTCTATAGCTGGTCCTGGCTCCACTCTGGGTTTTAGTGGTCTACAGCTGGTCTTGACTCCACTCTGGGTTTTAGTGGTCTACAGCTGGTCTTGACTCCACTCTGGGCTTTAGTGGTCTACAGATGGTCTAGGCTCTACTCTGGGTTTTAGTGGTCTACAGCTGGTCCTGACTCCACTCTGGGTTTTAGTGGTCTACAGTTGGTCTAGGCTCCACTCTGGGCTTTAGTGGTCTACAGGTGGTCTAGGCTCCACTCTTGGTTTTAGTGGTCTATAGCTGGTCTAGGCTCCACTCTGGGTTTTAGTGGTCTATAGCTGGTCCTGGCTCCACTCTGGGTTTTAGTGGTCTACAGTTGGTCTTGGCTCCACTCTGGGTTTTAGTGGTCTACTGTTGGTCTTGACTCCACTCTGGGTTTTAGTGGTCTACAGTTGGTCTAGGCTCCAATCTGGGTTTTAGTGGTCTACAGCTGGTCTAGGCTCCACTCTGGGTTTTAGTGGTCTACAGCTGGTCTTGACTCCACTCTGGGCTTTAGTGGTCTACAGATGGTCTAGGCTCTACTCTGGGTTTTAGTGGTCTACAGCTGGTCCTGACTCCACTCTGGGTTTTAGTGGTCTACAGTTGGTCTAGGCTCCACTCTGGGCTTTAGTGGTCTACAGGTGGTCTAGGCTCCACTCTGGGTTTTAGCGGTCTACAGCTGGTCTAGGCTCTACTCTGGCTTTAGTGGTCTACAGGTGGTCTAGGCTCCACTCTGGGCTCTAGTGGTCTACAGGTGGTCTAGGCTCTACTCTGGGTTTTAGTGGTCTACAGCTGGTCTTGACTCCACTCTTGGTTTTAGTGGTCTACAGCTGGTCTAGGCTCCACTCTGGGTTTTAGTGGTCTACAGCTGGTCTTGACTCCACTTTTGGTTTTAGTGGTCTACAGCTGGTCTAGGCTCCACTCTGGGCTTTAGTGGTCTACAGGTGGTCTAGGCTCTACTCTGGGCTCTAGTGGTCTACAGGTGGTCTAGGCTCCACTCTGGGTTTTAGTGGTCTACAGGTGGTCTAGGCTCCACTCTGGGCTCTAGTGGTCTACAGGTGGTCTAGGCTCCACTCTGGGTTTTAGTGGTCTACAGGTGGTCTAGACTCCACTCTGGGCTTTAGTGGTCTACAGCTGGTCTAGGCTCCACTCTGGGTTTTACTGGTCTATAGGTGGTCTAGGCTCCACTCTTGGATTTAGTGGTCTACAGGTGGTCTAGGCTCCACTCTGGGCTCTAGTGGTCTACAGTTGGTCTAGGCTCTACTCTGGGTTTTAGTGGTCTACAGTTGGTCTAGGCTCCAATCTGGGTTTTAGTGGTCTACAGCTGGTCTAGGCTCCACTCTGGGTTTTAGTGGTCTACAGCTGGTCTTGACTCCACTCTGGGCTTTAGTGGTCTACAGATGGTCTAGGCTCTACTCTGGGTTTTAGTGGTCTACAGCTGGTCCTGACTCCACTCTGGGTTTTAGTGGTCTACAGTTGGTCTAGGCTCCACTCTGGGCTTTAGTGGTCTACAGGTGGTCTAGGCTCCACTCTGGGTTTTAGCGGTCTACAGCTGGTCTAGGCTCTACTCTGGCTTTAGTGGTCTACAGGTGGTCTAGGCTCCACTCTGGGCTCTAGTGGTCTACAGGTGGTCTAGGCTCTACTCTGGGTTTTAGTGGTCTACAGCTGGTCTTGACTCCACTCTTGGTTTTAGTGGTCTACAGCTGGTCTAGGCTCCACTCTGGGTTTTAGTGGTCTACAGCTGGTCTTGACTCCACTTTTGGTTTTAGTGGTCTACAGCTGGTCTAGGCTCCACTCTGGGCTTTAGTGGTCTACAGGTGGTCTAGGCTCTACTCTGGGCTCTAGTGGTCTACAGGTGGTCTAGGCTCCACTCTGGGTTTTAGTGGTCTACAGGTGGTCTAGGCTCCACTCTGGGCTCTAGTGGTCTACAGGTGGTCTAGGCTCCACTCTGGGTTTTAGTGGTCTACAGGTGGTCTAGACTCCACTCTGGGCTTTAGTGGTCTACAGCTGGTCTAGGCTCCACTCTGGGTTTTACTGGTCTATAGGTGGTCTAGGCTCCACTCTTGGATTTAGTGGTCTACAGGTGGTCTAGGCTCCACTCTGGGCTCTAGTGGTCTACAGTTGGTCTAGGCTCTTCTCTGGGTTTTAGTGGTCTACAGGTGGTCTAGGCTCCACTCTGGGCTCTAGTGGTCTACAGTTGGTCTAGGCTCTACTCTGGGCTTTAGTGGTCTACAGGTGGTCTAGGCTCCACTCTGGGTTTTAGTGGTCTACAGGTGGTCTTGACTCCACTCTGGGTTTTAGTGGTCTACAGGTGGTCTAGGCTCCACTCTGGGCTCTAGTGGTCTACAGGTGGTCTAGGCTCCACTCTGTGTCCTACAAGAGTGTTTGTCTTTGACCGTATCCAGTTGATCATGTTTCGCGGGTTGGTCTTTCAGAGAGGTGAATTTTAAGAAAACGGATTAGTATATTATTTCCTATGTTTTCCTTGACAGTCGGCCATTCGGGTGCATTATGTAATTACGTAACATTGCAGAACCATTCTGGCTGCGTTATTTTGTGCTATCTGCAATCTCTTTAGGTCAGCAACACTTGCATTACTCCAGACGACAGAGCAGTATTCAATTTGACTATGGATGAGTGCTTGTGTTATCTGTTTTAGAATTTGCTCTGGCATATATTTTACAATCCTTCTGAGCATACAAGAGGTGCAGATGATTTTGTTGCAGAGCTGTGAAATGTGTGATGACCAAGAGAGACTGTCTAGCAGTACACCTAACAGTCTCTGAAACCTCTTCTATGTCCCGACAACTGGCAGCTGTACAATGCAGAAAAGTACTATGCAGAATTGATTGTGGAAATGTTGTTTGTGATTGTTATAGTACATTCTCTAATGAACAGACGGACCAGGAGACAGATCCAGAAACTGTCTGTCTGTATAATCCAGGCCAGGAGACAGATCCAGACACTGTCTGTCTGTATAATCCAGGCCAGGAGACAGATCCAGAGACTGTCTGTCTGTATAATCCAGGCCAGGAGACAGATCCAGAGACAGTCTGTCTGTGTAATCCAGGCCAGGAGACAGATCCAGAGACTGTCTGTCTGTATAATCCAGGCCAGGAGACAGATCCAGAGACTGTCTGTCTGTATAATCCAGGCCAGGAGACAGATCCAGAGACAGTCTGTCTGTGTAATCCAGGCCAGGAGACAGATTCAGAGACTGTCTGTCTGTATAATCCAGGCCAGGAGACAGATCCAGAGACTGTCTGTCTGTATAATCCAGGCCAGGAGACAGATCCAGAGACTGTCTGTCTGTATAATCCAATCCAGGAGACAGATTCAGAGACTGTCTGTCTGTATAATCCAGGCCAGGAGACAGATCCAGAGACTGTCTGTCTGTATAATCCAGGCCAGGAGACAGATTCAGAGACTGTCTGTCTGTATAATCCAGGCCAGGAGACAGATTCAGAGACAGTCTGTCTGTATAATCCAGGCCAGGAGACAGATCCAGAGACAGTCTGTCTGTATAATCCAGGCCAGGAGACAGATTCAGAGACAGTCTGTCTGTGTAATCCAGGCCAGGAGACAGCTCCAGAGACTGTCTGTATAATCCAGGCCAGGAGACAGATCCAGAAACAGTCTGTCTGTGTAATCCAGGCCAGGAGACAGATCCAGAGACAGTCTGCCTGTATAATCCAGGCCAGGAGACAGATTCAGAGACAGTCTGTCTGTGTAATCCAGGCCAGGAGACAGCTCCAGAGACTGTCTGTATAATCCAGGCCAGGAGACAGATCCAGAAACAGTCTGTCTGTGTAATCCAGGCCAGGAGACAGATTCAGAAACAGTCTGTCTGTATAATCCAGGCCAGGAGACAGATTCAGAAACAGTCTGTCTGTATAATCCAGGCCAGGAGACAGATCCAGAAACAGTCTGTCTGTATAATCCAGGCCAGGAGACAGATTCAGAGATAGTCTGTCTGTGTAATCCAGGCCAGGAGACAGATCCAGAGACAGTCTGTCTGTATAATCCAGGCCAGGAGACAGATTCAGAGACAGTCTGTCTGTATAATCCAGGCCAGGAGACAGATCCAGAGACTGTCTGTCTGTATAATCCAGGCCAGGAGACAGATCCAGAGACAGTCTGTCTGTATAATCCAGGCCAGGAGACAGATCCAGAGACAGTCTGTCTGTATAATCCAGGCCAGGAGACAGATCCAGAGACAGTCTGTCTGTATAATCCAGGCCAGGAGACAGATCCAGAGACAGTCTGTCTGTATAATCCAGGCCAGGAGACAGATTCAGAGACAGTCTGTCTGTATAATCCAGGCCAGGAGACAGATCCAGAGACAGTCTGTCTGTATAATCCAGGCCAACGGTTTCTGCACACTTTCTTCTTCATGTCTACGCTAGTCTGGCTCGCATATCACCTTCATTTGCTAGGTATGGCCATCCCCACAGCCCATCACCCTGCTAGGTATGGCCATCCCCACAGCCCATCACCCTGCTAGAGTACGGCCATCCCCACAGCCCATCACCCTGCTAGGTATGGCCATCCCCACAGCCCATCACCCTGCTAGAGTACGGCCATCCCCACAGCCCATCACCCTGCTAGAGTACGGCCATCCCCACAGCCCATCACCCTGCTAGGGTACAGCCATCCCCACAGCCCATCACCCTGCTAGAGTACGGCCATCCCCACAGCCCATCACCCTGCTAGGGTACAGCCATCCCCACAGCCCATCACCCTGATAGGGTACAGCCACCCCACAGCCCATCACCCTGCTAGAGTACAGCCATCCCCACAGCCCATCACCCTGCTAGGGTACAGCCATCCCCACAGCCCATCACCCTGCTAGAGTACGGCCATCCCCACAGCCCATCACCCTGATAGGGTACAGCCATCCCCACAGCCCATCACCCAGCTAGATATAGCCATCCCCACAGCCCATCACCCTGCTAGATATAGCCATCCCCACAGCCCATCACCCTGCTAGGGTACAGCCAACCCCACAGCCCATCACCCTGCTAGGGTACAGCCATCCCCACAGCCCATCACCCTGCTAGGGTACAGCCATCCCCACAGCCCATCACCCTGCTAGGGTACAGCCAACCCCACAGCCCATCACCCTGCTAGGGTACAGCCATCCCAATGCCCATCACCCTGATAGGGTACAGCCATCCCACAGCCCATCACCCTGCTAGGGTACAGCCATCCCCACAGCCCATCACCCTGCTAGGGTACGGCCATCCCCACAGCCCATCACCCTGCTAGGTATGGCCATCCCCACAGCCCATCACCCTGCTAGGGTACAGCCATCCCCACAGCCCATCACCCTGCTAGAGTACAGCCATCCCCACAGCCATCACCCTGCTAGGGTACAGCCATCCCCACAGCCCATCACCCTGCTAGGTATGGCCATCCCCACAGCCCATCACCCTGCTAGGGTACAGCCAACCCCACAGCCCATCACCCTGCTAGGGTACAGCCATCCCAATGCCCATCACCCTGATAGGGTACAGCCATCCCACAGCCCATCACCCTGCTAGGGTACAGCCATCCCCACAGCCCATCACCCTGCTAGGGTACGGCCATCCCCACAGCCCATCACCCTGCTAGGTACAGCCATCCCCACAGCCCATCACCCTGCTAGGTATGGCCATCCCCACAGCCCATCACCCTGCTAGGTATGGCCATCCCCACAGCCCATCACCCTGCTAGGGTACAGCCATCCCCACAGCCCATCACCCTGCTAGAGTACAGCCATCCCCACAGCCATCACTCTGCTAGGGTACAGCCATCCCCACAGCCCATCACCCTGCTAGGGTACAGCCATCCCCACAGCCCATCACCCTGCTAGGGTACAGCCATCCCCACAGCCCATCACCCTGCTAGGGTACGGCCATCCCCACAGCCCATCACCCTGATAGGGTACAGCCACCCCACAGCCCATCACCCTGCTAGGGTACAGCCATCCCCACAGCCCATCACCCTGCTAGGGTACAGCCATCCCCACAGCCCATCACCCTGCTAGGGTACAGCCATCCCCACAGCCCATCACCCTGCTAGGGTACGGCCATCCCCACAGCCCATCACCCTGATAGGGTACAGCCATCCCCACAGCCCATCACCCAGCTAGATATAGCCATTCCCACAGCCCATCACCCTGCTAGATATAGCCATCCCCACAGCCCATCACCCTGCTAGAGTACGGCCATCCCCACAGCCCATCACCCTGCTAGGGTACAGCCATCCCCACAGCCCATCACCCTGATAGGGTACAGCCATCCCCACAGCCCATCACCCAGCTAGATATAGCCATTCCCACAGCCCATCACCCTGCTAGATATAGCCATCCCCACAGCCCATCACCCTGATAGGGTATAGCCATCCCCACAGCCCATCACCCAGCTAGATATAGCCATTCCCACAGCCCATCACCCTGCTAGATATAGCCATTCCCACAGCCCATCACCCAGCTAGATATAGCCATCCCCACAGCCCATCGCCCTGCTAGATATAGCCATCCCGAATGCCCATCACCATGCTAGGGTATGACAAGCCCCAATGCCCATCACCCTGCTAGGGTATGACAAGCCCCAATGCCCATCACCATGCTAGGGTATGGCAAGCCCCAATGCCCATCACCCTGCTAGGGTATGACAAGCCCCAATGCCCATCACCATGCTAGGGTATGACAAGCCCCAATGCCCATCACCCTGCTAGGGTATGACAAGCCCCAATGCCCATCACCATGCTAGGGTATGGCAAGCCCCAATGCCCATCACCATGCTAGGGTATGACAAGCCCCAATGCCCATCACCATGCTAGGGTATGGCAAGCCCCAATGCCCATCACCCTGATAGATATAGCCATCCCCAATGCCCATCACCATGCTAGGGTATGGCAAGCCCCAATGCCCATCACCATGCTAGGGTATGGCAAGCCCCAATGCCCATCACCATGCTAGGGTATGACAAGCCCCAATGCCCATCACCCTGATAGATATAGCCATCCCCACAGCCCATCACCCTGCTAGATACAGCCATCCCCACAGCCCATCACCCTGCTAGATATAGCCATCCCCACAGCCCATCACCCTGCTAGATACAGCCATCCCCACAGCCCATCACCCTGATAGGTATGGCCATCCCCACAGCCCATCACCCTGCTAGGGTACAGCCATCCCCACAGCCCATCACCCTGCTAGGGTACAGCCATCCCCACAGCCCATCACCCTGCTAGGGTACAGCCATCCCCACAGCCCATCACCCTGATAGGGTACAGCCATCCCAATGCCCATCACCCTGATAGGGTACAGCCATCCCACAGCCCATCACCCTGCTAGGGTACAGCCATCCCCACAGCCCATCACCCTGCTAGGGTACAGCCATCCCCACAGCCCATCACCCTGCTAGGGTACAGCCATCCCCACAGCCCATCACCCTGCTAGGGTACAGCCATCCCCACAGCCCATCACCCTGCTAGGGTACAGCCATCCCCACAGCCCATCACCCTGCTAGGGTACAGCCATCCCCACAGCCCATCACCCTGCTAGGGTACAGCCATCCCCACAGCTCATCACCCTGCTAGGGTACAGCCATCCCACAGCCCATCACCCTGCTAGGGTACAGCCATCCCCACAGCCCATCACCCTGCTAGGGTACAGCCATCCCCACAGCCCATCACCCTGCTAGGGTACAGCCATCCCCACAGCCCATCACCCTGCTAGGGTACAGCCATCCCCACAGCCCATCACCCTGCTAGGGTACAGCCATCCCCACAGCCCATCACCCTGCTAGGGTACAGCCATCCCCACAGCCCATCACCCTGCTAGGGTACAGCCATCCCCACAGCTCATCACCCTGCTAGGGTACAGCCATCCCCACAGCCCATCACCCTGCTAGGGTACAGCCAACCCCACAGCCCATCACCCTGCTAGGGTACAGCCAACCCCACAGCCCATCACCCTGATAGGGTACAGAGTAATATTATCACAATATGTGCGGTGGTGAAACCCCACAAGGCGTTGGGTTAGTTGAGTCAGACACACCAACCAACACGCTCACCTCTACCTCAACGCTGTAGGCTCAACAAGGTCCATCTGGGTTGTGCTAATGATAAAGCCTAACATACGAATGTCGGTGAGAGTTAAGGTTAGGCAGGGTCTGTTATATCACAGCTCCGATATCGTTAAGGCAGCCGAGACGTCTGCTGAGTGTCTGA
The DNA here is from genome assembly GCF_045679555.1 of Salvelinus alpinus. NCBI lineage: Eukaryota > Metazoa > Chordata > Actinopteri > Salmoniformes > Salmonidae > Salvelinus > Salvelinus alpinus. Next base: position 6,394,159 of record NC_092104.1, on the reverse strand, counting down.
ACCCGTATCACCTGGCGCGTCCGGCTGGCTGACTGACTCAGCCAATCCGACGAGGGCTTTTGGTCATTGGAGGTGGGGCATCGGGCAATAACTCAGAGAGCCGGGTTGAGGAGGAGTCACCTTGCCAGGAGGAGACAATGTTCTGCCTAATGACCGATGAGAGGAAACATGTCTGGAGGGGTTTGTTATCGTGTCACGTCCCAAAGTCTGGTAGCAGGAGGAGGATCAGATTGCTTCTGACATACAGATGTAGGATCTTCATTTGATCACCCTGTTGCAGAACGTTCTTCCAATGCAGGACATTTTAAACTGATAATATAATTGTGGTTTTAAAAAAAAGGCTTCTGAAGTTTGTAATTTCCAATTAGAAATGTTCCCTTACATAAACTGTCTGTCTCTCTCCATGTCCCTCTCTTTTCCCCCAGATGGGTGTGGCTCAGATCGGGACCTCTTCCTGCGCCAGTCCCTAATCCCAGCCCTCCCCAGCCCTTCCCAGCCCTCCCAACCCTCCCCAACCCTCCCCAGCCCTCCCAACCCCATCCCACAGGAGAGAAAGGGGATCCGGAACAGTCCAGATTCCAGAACCTCGTTGACAAACTCATCTGCCACCACTCCGTAGATCAAACAATCACTTCTCATCACCATGGTTGCATCCCAAAATGGAACCCAATTACCTATGTAGTGCACTACTTTTCACCAGGCTTACTATTTTTGAAGTAGTTGCACTATATAGGATTAGGGTGACATTTGGGATGCATGGCACCACTCTACCAAGCAAACAGTAACCCTCCTCCCATGCCACCGCCTCCCCACGCCTGGCCAGTACTGCCACTTCTCTCCCCTGTATCTCTGTGGCTTCTCCCTTTCCCTGCCTGGCATCATTTAACATTACCATATTTTCCCCGTAGTGTTTACCCACGGATGATGAGGCACCTCATTGCTATGCGTGTGGCAGACGAATCATAAACCTATACCATATGCCATCTCAATTTGCTGATGGGCCCAAGCTGTTTTGGTGGATATAAAACCCTTGGATTACGGAGGCTTGATCCTCAGTGAATGGAGAGAGAGAGAGAGAGAGAGAGAGAGAGAGAGAGAGAGAGAGAGAGAGAGAGAGAGAGAGAGAGAGAGAGAGAGAGAGAGAGAGAGAGAGAGAGAGAGAGAGAGAGAGAGAGAGAAGAGAGAGAGAGAGAGAGAGAGAGAGAGAGAGAAAGAGAGAGAGAGAGAGAGAGAGAGAGAGAGAGAGAGGACAACAGCACAATTAGACCCAACCAAATCATGAGAAAACAAAAAGATAATTACTTGACACATTGGAAAGAATTAACAAAAAAACAGAGCAAACTAGAATGCTATTTGGCCCTAAACAGAGAGTACACAGTGGCAGAATACCTGACCACTGTGACTGACCCAAACTTAAGGAAAGCTTTGACTATGTACAGACTCAGTGAGCATAGCCTTGCTATTGAGAAAGGCCGCCGTAGGCAGACATGGCTCTCAAGAGAAGACAGGCTATGTGCACACTGCCCACAAAATGAGGTGGAAACTGAGCTGCACTTCCTAACCTCCTGCCCAATGTATGACCATATTAGAGAGACATATTTCCCTCAGATTACACAGATCCACAAAGAATTTGAAAACAAATCCAATTTTGATAAACTCCCATATCTACTGGGTGAAATTCCACAGTGTGCCATCACAGCAGCAAGATTTGTGACCTGTTGCCACAAGAAAAGGGCAACCAGTGAAGAACAAACACCACTGTAAATACAACCCATATTTATGTTTATTTATTTTAACTTGTGTGCTTTAACCATTTGTACATTGTTACAACACTGCATATATATAATATGACATTTGTAATGTCTTTATTGTTTTGAAACTTCTGTATGTGTAATGTTTACTGTTCATTTTTATTGTTTATTTGACTTTTGTATATTACCTACCTCACTTGCTTTGGCAATGTTAACACATGTTTCCCATGCCAATAAAGCCCCTTGAATTGAATTGAATTGAATTGAATTGAGAGAGAGAGAGAGAGAGAGAGAGAGAGAGAGAGAGAGAGAGAGAGAGAGAGAGAGAGAGAGAGAGAGAGAGAGAGAGAGAGAGAGAGAGAGAGAGAGAGAGAGAGAGAGAGAGAGAGATGGGAAAGGGAGGGAGAGAGGGTAGAGGGAGAGAGAAATAGAGAAACAGAGACGGGAGAGAGAGAAGGGGAAAGAGAGAGGGATGAGAGAAGGAGAGGGGGGATAGAATGAGAGGGAGAGGGTGAAGATGATAGAGAGAGAGGAAGAGAGACAGGGAGAGAGATAGAGAGAGATAAGGACAGAGAGCAAGGTGGAGTAGCCACCTCATCTTTCTCCCATCTCATTGTTTTGGTCAGAAGGAGAGGAATGTAGTGGTGAAGACGGCCCTCACCAACCCCCTGATGTATAACACTTATACATAAAATATAACATTGTTGCTCCGACGGCCCTCACCAACCCCCTGATGTATAACAGTTATACATAAAATATAACATTGTTGCTCCGACGGCCCTCACCAACCCCCTGATGTATAACACTTATACATAAAATATAACATTGTTGCTCCGACGGCCCTCACCAACCCCCTGATGTAATACCTAATCCCCCAGGATGGCGGTGTTAGTACGACCGGGTGGCTTCAAAACAAAAAAACAAACAAACACAGACAGACGACATGTTTTGTCACCTTTCCACTCAATGTAATTAGAAAGAAATTAGAAAAACTGTTGAAACAAAGGGAATCATTTTATTTTTGATTGTCCCTAACGTTTTTGAGTTCATCAATGATGTTTTCATGGAAAGCTAAAGCTCTTGTTTTTTTCCCCCCAGAACACGGCCTGTTTACATACAGATAGGTAGCCTAAGCTACTTTACACGGTCATAATGTAGATTGTTGAATACAGAATGATAGGATTTTGATTTAGTTAAGCCTTGAGATATTATAGAGAGTTTTACACAACAGGGAGGGAGTTATTGTGATTATTAACATTACCTGACGTGATCGCTGGCTAAACCTATGACGTCACGAAGTGACAAAATAACTGATAAACAACTAGAAAAGGCTTTACTTTTAATCCATTATCAGGTTTTGACTAATATCAACCTTTGGCTTCTATGACTAAAATGTCTGCCATTTGATGTCCTTGGAGCAGGACTGAAAACCCACAGGACAATAGATATCCAGGAAGAGGGTGAAAACCCACAGGACAGTAGATCTCCAGGAAGAGGGTTGGACTGAAAACCCACAGGACGGTAGATCTCCAGGAAGAGGGTTGGACTGAAAACCCACAGGACGGTAGATCTCCAGGAAGAGGGTTGGACTGAAAACCCACAGGACGGTAGATCTCCAGGAAGAGGGTTGGACTGAAAACCCACAGGACGGTAGATCTCCAGGAAGAGGGTTGGACTGAAAACCCACAGATCTCCAGGAAGAGGGTTGGACTGAAAACCCACAGATCTCCAGGAAGAGGATTGGACTGAAAACCCACAGGACAGTAGATCTCCAGGAAGAGATTTGGACTGTAAACCTACAGGACAGTAGATCTCCAGGAAGAGGGTTGGACTGAAAACCTACAGGACAGTAGATCTCCAGGAAGAGGGTTGGACTGAAAACCCACAGGACAGTAGATCTCCAGGAAGAGGGTTGGGCTGAAAACCTACAGAACAGTAGATCTCCAGGAAGAGGGATGGACTGAAAACCTACAGGACAGTAGATCTCCAGGAAGAGGGTTGGACTGAAAACCCACAGGACAGTAGATCTCCAGGAAGAGGGTTGGGCTGAAAACCTACAGGACAGTAGATCTCCAGGAAGAGGGTTGGACTGAAAATCTACAGGACAGTAGATCTCCAGGAAGAGGGTTGGGCTGAAAACCTACAGGACAGTAGATCTCCAGGAAGAGGGTTGGACTGAAAACCCACAGGATGGTAGATCTCCAGGAAGAGGGTTGGACTGAAAACCCACAGGACTGTAGATCTCCAGGAAGAGATTTGGGCAGCCCTGCCTTAGAGGATCAAAAATAAAGGACACTGTTCATTACTAAAATGAAAAATAACATCTCAGCTTTGCAATGTTTTAATACAACAACAGCTACGAGAAGAGATAATATGATGTCTTGAATTGTGGAAATATATTTTGTTCGTATTCCACCTTCCTAGAAAACTCCCCCGTTGCCCCAGAAAAGCATTGAGGAGCCATAGTATCGACCATAATTCACTGTAACAGAGCTGTAGAACTGTAGTGGTGAGAGACGACTGTCGACTTTTAATGGAACTGGTTCAAGAGGAGCCCTATAACGTCTCTTCTTTAACGAGCGGACACTCTCTTAATGGCCGACCCACACTGATTCTATAATCATTTTCATTGGATAGAATGCTCAAGATCGATCTGATGGACGACTTCATCAACCCTGATTAATATAGTTATATTGTGCCCTTGCGTCCCAAATGGCACCCTATTCCCCATACATAGTGCACTACTTTTGAACAACCCACAATGGGCCCTGGTCAAAAGTAGTGCACTACATAGGGAATTTTGGTGTCGTTATCGTCATATATTATAGTCTAGGCTCCAGACCCTGGATGTTTGGTAGGGCCATGAATTCTCCCTTTATTAACCAGTTCGTTAGCTACGACAGTTAAGCAAGTGAAATACAGCTCCCACTTCATATTCATTAAGACCAGGTGGAACAGCTATAGAGTTACGTGGGTTTGTGACAATACATTTGGATACGTAGGGTGGATTTCAAACCCTAAATGAGGAAAGTTTTGTATCTCCATTGTAGCTTTTGTAGTTAGCTGACTTATTAATTTATCAGACTCAAATATAGACTTAAATGTAGACTCGAATATAGACTCAAATATAGACTCGAATATAGACTCGAATGTAGACTCAAATATAGACTCAAATATAGACTTGAATATAGACTCAAATATAGACTCGAATATAGACTCAAATATAGACTCAAATATACTATAATTGCCCTGGACGCACCTGTATCAACTATTGTTTCAACAAACTTCATTCTACGATGAGGAGAACAACAGACATGCTTGTATTGCTACTGTACAGTAGAGTTTATCATGACTCATTAGCATACTGTACAGTAGAGTTTATCATGACTCATTAGCATACTGTACAGTAGAGTTTATCATGACACATTAGCATACTGTACAGTAGAGTTTATTGACTCATTAACATACTGTACAGTAGAGTTTATCATGACTCATTAGCATACTGTACAGTAGAGTTTATCATGACTCATTAGCATACTGTACAGTAGAGTTTATCATGACTCATTAGCATACTGTACAGTAGAGTTTATTGACTCATTAACATACTGTACAGTAGAGTTTATCATGACTCATTAACATACTGTACAGTTGAGTTTATTGACTCATTAACATACTGTACAGTAGAGTTTATCATCATGACTCATTAACATACTGTACAGTAGAGTTTATCATCATGACTCATTAACATACTATACAGTAGAGTTTATCATCAGGACTCATTAACATACTGTACAGTAGAGTTTATCATCATGACTCATTAACATACTGTACAGTAGAGTTTATCATCATGACTCATTAACATACTGTACAGTAGAGTTTATCACCATGACTCATTAACATACTGTATAGTAGAGTTTATCATCATGACTCATTAACATACTGTACAGTAGAGTTTATCATCATGACTCATTAACATACTGTACAGTAGAGTTTATTATCATGACTCATTAACATACTGTACAGTAGAGTTTATCATGACTCATTAACATACTGTACAGTAGAGTTTATTGACTCATTAACATACTGTACAGTATAGTGTATTGACTCATTAACATACTGCACAGTGTAGTTTATTACCATGACTCATTAACATACTGTACAGTAGAGTTTATTGACTCATTAACATACTGCACAGTAGAGTGTATTGACTCATTAACATACTGCACAGTAGAGTGTATTGACTCATTAACATACTGTATAGTATAGATTATCATCATGACTCATTAACATACTGCAAAGTAGGGTTTATTAACTCATTAACATACTGTGCAGTAGAGTTTATTGACTCATTAACATACTGTACAGTAGAGTTTATTATCATGACTCATTAACATACTGTATAGTAGAGTTTATTGACTCATTAACATACTGTATAGTATAGTTTATTGACTCATTAACATACTGTACAGTGGAGTTTATCATCAGGACTCATTAACATACTGTGCAGTAGAGTTTATTATCGTGACTCATTAACATACTGTATAGTAGAGTTTATTGACTCATTAACATACTGTACAGTAGAGTTTATTGACTCATTAACTTACTGCACATTGTCCGATAATACATTAGATAATCCCCTCCACGTGGGCCCATGTTTTTCTGGCCTTGCAGTTGACAATCAAATTACGATTATGATAAATTAGTTTTAGGATTTACAGTGTTAACAAATAGGTGGACAATAACAAAGGGATAATAACAACATATTCAATGTAACAACAACAACAACAACAAAACATCAAGGTACCAGATTTAAAATGAGAAATTAATCTATTGCATTGAAGGGTCATCCACCATTGAAAAATAATCAGTTCCCAACAAGTGATTGACCAGGACCTCAGTGACATACTGTACCAAATCATTGTTCACAATATGTCCCCATTCCTCCCCTTCCTCTTGTTGTTTGTTCTGCTGACCATCACAGGGTGTCCATCACATTGTCCATCACAGGGTGTCTAGTGTTTCCATGGGGACAGGCTCCTCCGTGGACAGCTGTATGGAGAGGAGGACCTTCAGATAATAATGAGAGAGGTAGCTAGGAATCCCTCAGGGCTCTATTGTCTTGCCTGGCCTCGTCTCCCTGGTAACAGCTCTCTCCCCAGCTGTGGGTCCCTGTCTGTCTCTCTCTCCCCAGCTGTGGGTCCCTGTCTGTCTCTCTCTCCCCAACTGAATTTCTTTCTGTCTCTCTCTCCACAGCTGTGGGTCCCTGTCCGTCTCTCTCTCCACAGCTGTGGGTCCCTGTCTATCTAATTCTCCACAGCTGTGAGTCCCTGTCTGTCTAATTCTCCACAGCTGTGAGTCCCTGTTTCTCTCTCCACAGTTGTGTGTCCCTGAATGTCTCTATCCACAGTTGTGGGTCCCTGTCAGTAACTCTCTCCAAAGCTCTGGGTCCCTGTTTGTCTCTCTCCACAGCTGTGGGTCATTCTCTGTCTCTCTCCACAGCTGTGGGTCCCTGTTTGTCTCTCTCTCCACAGCTGTGGATCCCTGTCCATCTCTCTCTCCACAGCTGTGGATCCCTGTCCATCTCTCTCTCCACAGCTGTGGGTCCCTGTCAGTAATTATCTCCACAGCTGTGGGTCCCTGTCTGTCTCTCTCTCCACAGCTGTGAGTCCCTGTTTCTCTCTCCAAAGCCGTGGGTCCCTGTCTGTCTCTCTCCAAAGCCGTGGGTCCCTGTCTGTCTCTCTCCAAAGCCGTGGGTCCCTGTCTGTCTCTCTCCATAGCTGTGGGTCCCTGTCAGTAATTCTCTCCACAGCTATGATTCCATGTTTCTCTCTCCAAAGCCGTGGTTCCCTGTCTGTCTCTCTCCATAGCTGTGGGTCCCTGTCAGTAATTCTCTCCACAGCTATGATTCCATGTTTCTCTCTCCAAAGCCGTGGTTCCCTGTCTGTCTCTCTCCATAGCTGTGGGTCCCTGTCAGTAATTCTCTCCACAGCTCTGGGTCCCTGTTTGTCTCTCTCCACAGCTGTGGGTCATTCTCTGTCTCTCTCCACAGCTGTGGGTCCCTGTCTGTCTCTCTCTCCACAGCTGTGGATCCCTGTCCATCTCTCTCTCCACAGCTGTGGATCCCTGTCCATCTCTCTCTCCACAGCTGTGGGTCCCTGTCAGTAATTATCTCCACAGCTGTGGGTCCCTGTCTGTCTCTCTCTCCACAGCTGTGAGTCCCTGTTTCTCTCTCCAAAGCCGTGGGTCCCTGTCTGTCTCTCTCCAAAGCCGTGGGTCCCTGTCTGTCTCTCTCCATAGCTGTGGGTCCCTGTCAGTAATTCTCTCCACAGCTCTGGGTCCCTGTTTGTCTCTCTCTGCAGCTCTGGGTCCCTGTATGTCTCTCTCCACAGTTGTGGATCTCTCTCTCTCTCTCTCTCTCTCTCTCTCTCTCTCTCTCTCTCTCTCTCTCTCTCTCTCTCTCTCTCTCTCTCTCTCTCTCTCTCTCTCTCTCTCTCTCTCTCTCTCTCTCTCTCTCTCTCTCTCTCTCTCTCTCTCTCTCTCTCTATACCCCATCCTACCTTCTGTCAGTACCGTCCCCTGACACACTGTATACCCCATCCTGCCTTCTGTCAGTACCCTCCCCTGACACACTGTATACCCCATCCTGCCTTCTGTCAGTACCGTCCCCTGACACACTGTATACCCCATCCTGCCTTCTGTCAGTACCCTCCCCTGACACACTGTATACCCCATCCTGCCTTCTGTCAGTACCGTACCCTGACACACTGTATACCCCATCCTGCCTTCTGTCAGTACCGTACCCTGACACACTGTATACCCCATCCTGCCTTCTGTCAGTACCGTCCCCTGACACACTGTATACCCCATCCTGCCTTCTGTCAGTACCCTCCCCTGACACACTGTATACCCCATCCTGCCGTGATGGCCAACTATGCCATGTTCCTTCATTGTGATGGCCAACTCAATCAATCAAATGTATTTATAAAGCCCTTTTTACATCAGCCGATGTCACAAAGTGCTATACAGAAACCCAGCCTAAAACCCCAAACAGCAAGCATTGCAGATGTAGAAGCGTGGTGGCTATGAAAAACTCCCTAGAAAGGCCAGAACCTAGGAAGAAACCTAGAGAGGAACCAGGCTATGAGGGGTGGCCAGTCCTCTTCTGGCTGTGCCGGGTGGAGATTATAACAGAACATGGCCAAGATGTTCAAATGTTCATAGATGACCAGCAGGGTCAAATAATAATAATCACAGTGGTTGTAGAGGGTGCAACAGGTCAGCACCTCAGGAGTAAATGTCAGTTGGCTTTTCATAGCCGATCATTCAGAGGTCGAGACAGCAGGTGCGGTAGAGAGAGAGAATCGAAAACAGCAAGTCCGGGACAAGGTAGCAAGTCCGGTGAACAGGTCAGGGTTCCATAGCCGCAGGCAGAACAGTTGAAACTGGAGCAGCAGCACGGCCAGGTGGACTGGGGACAGCAAGGAGTCATCAGGCCAGGTAGTCCTGAGGCATGGTCCTAGGGCTCAGGTTCTCCAAGAGAAGAGAAAGAGAGAAAGAGAGAAAGAGAGAGAATTAGAGGGAGCATACTTAAATTCACACAGGACACCGGATAAGACAGGAGAAATACTCCAGATATAACAGACTGACCCTAGCCCCCCGACCCAAACTATTGCAGCATAATTACTGGAGGCTGAGACAGGAGGGGTTGGGACACACTGTGGCCCCGTCCGACAATACACCTGGACAGGGCCAACCAGGCAGGATATAACCCCACCCACTATGCCAAAGCACAGCCCAAATTCCACTAGAGGGATATCTTCAACCACCAACTTACTACCCTGAGACAAGGCCGAATATAGCCCACAAAAGATCTCCCCGGGCACGAACCCGAGGGGGGTGCCAACCCCTAACTATGCCATATCCCTTCATTGTGTTGGCCAACTCTGCCATGTTCATTCATTTTGATACCAATCTTGACACAAATCAAGAGCTGCCAGGAAAGTCAACCCCTTTGGCTTACATGGAAAAGAGAAATTGTCAGTCAGAAACTAACTACTTTACTATATTAGAAACCACCCAAGGCCTTTCAATTACCTGCTTGATTTAAGTGTCTTCAACACCATGTTTCAATTATTGACTGAAACATATATTAATATATGTAATGTCACTAAAATGACCTAGAAGCTAGCGTTATAAAATAGTCACTGTATTGTGTAATTTCCAACATTCTTAGAGGATTGTGGGAATGCTCCATGATATATAACCAATGGGTGGGATGTGTATAGTGGAGATGGACTGTCTAACTGTACCCTAAGCACTGAACTACCTTCTTATCCCAACAGTTGCCATACCCAAATGTTTTTTTAATTTAACCAGGCAAGTCAGTTTAGAAAAAAAATCTTATTTCCAATGACGACCTAACCCGGCCAAACCCTAACGATGCTGGGCCAATTGTGCGCCGCCCAATCACGACCGGTTATGATACAGCCTGGAATCGAACCAGGGTCTGTAGTGACGCCTCTAAACACTGAGATGCAGTGGCTTAGACCGCTGCCCCACTCGGGATATTGCAAAACGTTCTGCCACAAACCTTCTGTGATTCTACCTGGGTTTGCTGAACAGAAGTGTCTGTCTGTCTGTCTGTCTGTCTGTCTGTCTGTCTGTCTGTCTGTCTGTCTGTCTGTCTGTCTGTCTGTCTGTCTGTCTGTCTGTCTGTCTGTCTGTCTGTCTGTCTGTCTGTCTGTCTGTCTGTCTGTCTGTCTGTCTGTCTGACTGTCTGACTGTCTGACCCCTTGTAACCAGAGATGATATACCCTCTGATATTCACTAAGACTTCTCTAATTGAGTTCAAAATACTTTGTTCTTTATCAGGGGTCTCTACCCTTCAGCAGTCCCTACTCAGTCCCTCACAGCCCTGTCTGGAACCCAATTAGCGTATAATTGATGACCTTGAAATTAATGAATTAACCTTTGTTAGCATAGCCTACATTCTAATTAAAGTGATGCTCCAAACGTTTTTGTATTATTGAGCCATTAATTTTGAAAGTAGTGCTCAGGAGCCAATTCATATGACATGTTACGAATTCCAATTCGTAAAATATTTAGAAATGTGTAAGTACTTAAGATCCCAGACTGCATCTTGTACTCTGTCCCTGCTCAGTGTATTTAGAGGTAAGAACCTGGCACTAATTGTGGTTCACGGTCTCTTGCTTTACTACCGCTGGATACAGTCACTTGAGTGTTGTTTTATGGTCCTTAATGGCGTCGTGACAACAACATTCATTACAGAATCAACGGTGGCTCTTCTCTCTCTATCCTCTCCTAAGGAGGCTTCTTAAAGCTATTCCATTAATGGGAAACAATATAAACCATACATCTGAAATCTGAGTGAAAGAGCTGACCTAAACAGCCCCTTTAATATGGAGGTAATGGATGATTTTCTCCCCTTTAATATGGAGGTAAAGGATGATTACCTTCCCTTTAATATGCTGGTAATGGATGTTAACCTCCCCTTTAATATGGAGGTAATGGATGATTTTCTCTCCTTTAATATGGAGGTATTGGATGATTTCCTCCCCTTTAATATGGAGGTATTGGATGATTACCTCCCCTTTAATATAGAGGTAATATATGATTACCTCCCCTTTAATATGGGGGTAATGGATGAATGCCACCCCCCTTTAATATGGAGGTAATAGATGATTACTAATGTTATAGACTGGATCCCATTAAGTACCATTAAGGGACCCATTTAGTATGACCACAGGGCCGGCCTGGTACTACGCATGTCCAATGTTGATACCATGAGCACTTAAACAAGGAAACACACCCCCATGGATCAGCGATCTGGCTTGATTTGTTTTGTCATGTGTTCGATGATGTTCTGTTCTTTATGTTATACTCTGTAAGAGAGACTGTAATGTAGGCTGTAGGGACAGTTTAGTGTAGGATGTAGGAACTGTTTATTGTAGGATGTAGGAACAGTTTAGTGTAGGATGTAGGAACTGTTTAGTGTAGGATGTAGGAACTGTTTAGTGTAGGATGTAGGAACTGTTTAGTGTAGGATGTAGGAACTGTTTAGTGTAGGATGTAGGAACTGTTTAGTGTAGGATGTAGGAACTGTTTAGTGTAGGATGTAGGAACTGTGTAGGATGTAGGAACTGTTTAGTGTAGGATGTAGGAACTGTTTAGTGTAGGATGTAGGAACTGTGTAGGATGTATGAACTGTTTAGTGTAGGATGTAGGAACTGTTTAGTGTAGGATGTAGGAACTGTTTAGTGTAGGATGTAGGAACAGTTTAGTGTAGGATGTAGGAACTGTTTAGTGTAGGATGTAGGAACTGTTTAGTGTAGGATGTAGGAACTGTTTAGTGTAGGATGTAGGAACTGTTTAGTGTAGGATGTAGGAACGGTTTAGTGTAGGATGTAGGAACTGTTTAGTGTAGGATGTAGGAACTGTTTATTGTAGGATGTAGGAACAGTTTAGTGTAGGATGTAGGAACTGTTTAGTGTAGGATGTAGGAACTGTTTAGTGTAGGATGTAGGAACTGTTTAGTGTAGGATGTAGGAACTGTTTATTGTAGGATGTAGGAACTGTTTAGTGTAGGATGTAGGAACTGTTTATTGTAGGATGTAGGAACTGTTTAGTGTAGGATGTAGGAACTGTTTAGTGTAGGATGTAGGAACTGTTTATTGTAGGATGTAGGAACAGTTTAGTGTAGGATGTAGGAACTGTTTAGTGTAGGATGTAGGAACTGTTTATTGTAGGATGTAGGAACTGTTTAGTGTAGGATGTAGGAACTGTTTAGTGTAGGATGTAGGAACTGTTTAGTGTAGGATGTAGGAACTGTTTAGTGTAGGATGTAGAAACTGTTTAGTGTAGGATGTAGGAACTGTTTAGTGTAGGATGTAGGAACAGTTTAGTGTAGGATGTAGGAACTGTTTAGTGTAGGATGTAGGAACTGTTTAGTGTAGGATGTAGGAATTGTTTAGTGTAGGATGTAGGAACTGTTTAGTGTAGGATGTAGGAACTGTTTAGTGTAGGATGTAGGAACTGTTTAGTGTAGGATGTAGGAACTGTTTAGTGTAGGATGTAGGAACTGTTTAGTGTAGGATGTAGGAACTGTTTATTGTAGGATGTAGGAACTGTTTAGTGTAGGATGTAGGAACTGTTTAGTGTAGGATGTAGGAACTGTTTAGTGTAGGATGTAGGAACTGTTTAGTGTAGTGTAACTTTCCCTTGCTGCGCTGCATGTGAATGTGTCACTATGACTTTTTAAACGATAACACACAAACTCTACTGTCCACAGATGTAGGATCTTAATTTGATTAAGATCACTCTTTTGTTGCTGGGGAATTTTCCTGCACGGCAGGAAATGCAGACATGTAGTGTAATCAAGGTTAAAAAAGGCTTCTAAAGTTTTTAATTTCCACTTTAAAATGTCAGACATGATTTTCCCTAACGAAAAATATATCAACCCCAACAAAAACAATTCCATGAATTATAATCCACATAATAATTCACATTTCCTGTTGCTGCGGGATTATTTTCCTGCTGTTGGAAACTGACTCAAATTAAGAATTGTAAAAAAATATATATATATAAAACACTAATATATCTTGATTAGATGAGTATTCAACCCCCTGAATCAATACATGTTAGAATCCCCTTTGGCAGCGATTACAGCTGTGAGTCTTTCTGGGTAAGACATTGAGAGCTTTCCACAACTGGATTGTACAATATTTGCCCATTATTCTTTTCAAAATTCTTCAAACTCTGTCAAATTGGTTGTTGATCATTGCTAGACAACCATTTTCAGGTCTTGCCATATATTTTCAAGCAGATTTAAGTCAAAACTGGAACTCGTGCACTCAGGAACATTCAATGTCTTGGTAAGCAACTCCAGTGTAGATTTGGCCTTGTGTTTTAGGTTATTGTCTTGCTGAATGGTGAATTCAACTCCCAGTGTCCGGTGGAAAGCAGACTGAACCTGGTTTTCCTCTAGGATTTAGCCTGTGTTGCTCCATTCTGTTTATTTTTATCCTGAAAACTCCCCAACAATTACAAGCATAACCATAACATGATGCAGCCACCACTATGCATGAAAATATGGAGAGTGTTACTCAGTAATGTGTTGTATTGTATTTTCCCCAAACATAACACTTTGTATTCAGGACAAAAAGTAAATTGCTTTGCCACATTTTTTTGCAGTATTACTTTAGTGCCGTATTGCAATAATGTTTTGGAATATCTGTACTCTGTATAGGCTTCCTTCTTTTCACTTTGTCAATTAGGTTAGTAAAGTTGAATAACTATGATGTTATTGATTCATCCTCAGTTTTCTCTTATCACAGCCATTAAACTCTGTTACTGTTTTAAAGTCACCATTGGCCTCATGTTGAAATCCCTGAGCGGTTTCCTTCCTCTCCGGCAACTGAGTTAAAGAATCTTAAACACTATTATTGCACACAGAGTCCATGCAATTTATTATGTGACTTGTTCAGCAAAATTTTACGCTTGAACTTATTTAGGCTTGCCATAACAAAGAAGTTGAAAACATATTAACTCAAGACGTTTAAGATTTACTTTTTAAAATGTATTTGTAAAAATATCAACGCATTCTTCCACTTTGACATTATGGGGTATTATATGTAGGTCAGTGACAAAAAAAGATCTAAATTTAATCCATTTAAATTCAGGCTGTAACACAACAAAATGTGGAAAAGGTCAAGGGGTGTAAATACTCTCTGAAGGCTCTGTGTACAATGATGTTGTTTCAAACAGTTGGGTAAAAAAATGAAAACAATCATTCACTTTGGATTTATGTCCAATGTCCTCAGTAGCAGCTATAGGATTTGACAGCTGTAAGGAGCTCTTGTTTTCCTTGTTGGAAACATGGGGGCAGAGGTCAAATACCCCTCTAGAGTATTATCCAACAAATCCAACAGTGTATGTACTCTCTTATATATTACTCTGTGCTACTCAGTGTATTATATATTACTCTGTATTACTCAGTATATTATATATTACTCTGTACTACTCAGTATATTATATATTACTCTGTATTACTCAGTATATTATATATTACTCTGTACTACTCAGTATATGATATATTACTCTGTATTACTCAGTATATTATATATTACTCTGTACTACTCAGTATATTATATATTACTCTGTAGTAGTCAGTATATTATATATTACTCTGTAATACTCAGTGAACGTGCTCTATTATATTTTACTCTGTAATACTCTTACATGTGTTTAATCGATCTAATAACACTAGCGTTGCCTTATCTGACCTTTGACCTAAACCAAGGAATCAATAGCTGTCAGAGCTCTTATTTATTCTAGAGATTACATTTACATTTACATTTAAGTCATTTAGCAGACGCTCTTATCCAGAGCGACTTACAAATTGGTGCATTCACCTTATGATATCCAGTGGAACAACCACTTTACAATAGTGCATCTAACTCTTTTAAGGGGGGGGGGGTTTAGAAGGATTACTTTATCCTATCCTAGGTATTCCTTAAAGAGGTGGGGTTTCAGGTGTCTCCGGAAGGTGGTGATTGACTCCGCTGACCTGGCGTCGTGAGGGAGTTTGTTCCACCATTGGGGTGCCAGAGCAGCGAACAGTTGGTTAGTGACCAATGGATTTGCTGTAAATGTCGATGCTGCTTGTGTCTTTATAATCTCTATTCTTACTAAAGGTGATTTGCTTTATTTCTATGCTTCATGGATACTAGCAAGTGGATGGACCTTAGGGACCAAGAGAAGACTGTGCCAACCACCCTCTCGGCTTCTAACAGTTAGAACAGGTGCAAATTGGTCTGTGCAACATCCCAGCTCACACCCGCTGCAATACTGCCTAGGAGGACAGGTAAACAACTCCCCGCTGGGCACAGACGTCAATTCAACATCTATGACACGTTGGTTCAATGTTATTTAATTGAAATGGCATGGGAACAATGTTGATTCAACCAGTGTGTGCCCAGTGAGTCATTGCTGGGCTAACTGCTCTCAAGTCCTTAAATAATCCTAATTGCCTCTGAAATAGTCCTACATTTCACTGAAAAAGTTCCAAATGTCACTGAAATAGTCTACATTAAAAACAATTTTAAACACTAGAGTCGATTGATGCACCGGTGCATCAATCAAAGTTAAATAACAAACCAAAAATCCCCATCAAAATCCATGAGTTTAAGCTAGAGATATTTATTGCCTCTGAATCCGCCACATCCACATCCGCCGCATCTCAGGTGAAAGGTCGCAGCGATGACAGCGATGTTTTGTCAGACCATGAAGTATCCCGAAAATCAGACTTCTCACATAAACATCTGTAGCGTCCGAACGGTTTGGCATATAAACTGTATGAAAATGTGAGACTCCCACTGTCACGACTTCCGCCGAAGTTGGTTCCTCTCCTTGTCCGGGCGGCGTTCGGTGGCCGGCGTTCGGCGGTCGGCGTCGCCGGTTTTCTAGCTATCGTTGATCCATTTTTTATTTTCCATTTGTTTTGTCTTGTTTTGTCACACACCTATTCCATCATTACATGTTGTGTATTTTGTTTATTGTAACTGCTTGTGCACGTTATTTCTGGTGTGTGACGGGTTTTGTACCCATTGTATTGATTGTTCTGTTTACGGTGATTTTTATTATTAAACTGCGCCGTTGTAACGCAGTTTTTGCTCTCCTGCGCCTGACTTCTCTGCCGCCAGTACGCACCCCTTACACCCACAAACATGATGGTGTTCTACGTTTCGCTCTACGACACCCACAAGAGTAATGGGACTCATCTGAAGGCAACCGGTACCAGTTTTAAAAAACAAATGGAAGTATGAAGGTAGTTTTGTGCCTATATGTGTAAAAAAAAAAAAAAAAAAATCTTTATCTACTATTTTCTACATTGTAGAATAATAGTGAAGACATCAAAACTATGAGTCTGACTAGCCGGAAGCAAATTATATACTGCCCGATGCAAATGATATACTGCTTTCTTGGGAACAGGCCCAGATCCCTGTGATATAAGGTAAGAGGAGGCAGAGAAAAAGGGGCCAGAGGGCGGGCTGCCTTCTGAGAATTCATAGGCAATTGAATAAACCCCCACTTCCTTCCATTCTGCTAGCAAACGTGCAATCTTTGGAGAATAAAATTGATGACCTACGCGGAAGATTAATAAATGTTCTTAGGGATAGGCCCCTTTTTTCTCAATTTCCTGCCTGAATGACGTGCCCAAAGTAAACTGCCTGTAGCTCAGGCCCTGAAGCCAGGATATGCATATAATTGGTACCATTGGAAAGAAAACACTTTGAAGTTTGTAGAAACGTTAAAATATTGTAGGATAATATAACACAATAGATATGGTAGGAGAAAATCCAAAGAAAATCCAAAGAAGGACACAGTCCTGGAAATTCGTGTTTGCGCGCGCCATGAAGAAATTACGCACCTGCTAAAATCGGTTTCCTATTGATTCCTTCCGATGGCATTGAGGAGTCCACCACATCAGTCATTGGCTTCATCAATAAGTGCATCGATGGCGTCGTCCCCACAGTGACAGTACGTACATACCCCAACCAGAAGCCATGGATTACAGGCAACATCCGCACTGAGCTAAAGGGTAGAGCTGCTGCTTTCTCTAACCCGGAAGCTTATAACAAATCCCGCTATGCCCTCCGACGAACCATCAAACTGGGAAAGCGTCAATACAGGACTATACAGGACTACAGGATTGAATCGTACTACACCAGATCTGATGCTCATTGGATGTGGCAGGGCTTGCAAACCATTACAGGGAAACACAGCCGAGAGCTGCCCAGTGAGCCTACCAGATGAGCTAAACTACTTCTATGCTCGCTTCGAGGCAAATAACCCTGAAACATGCATGAGAGCACCAGCTGTTCCGGAAGACTGTGTGATCACGCTCTCCGCAGCCAATGTGATTAAGACCTTTAAACAGGTCAACATTCACAAGGCCGCAGGGCCAGATGGATTACCAGAATGTGTACTGCGAGAATACGCTGACCAACTGGCAAAAGTCTTCACTGACATTTTCTACCTCTCCCTGTCCGAGTCTGTAATACCAACATGTATTATGCAGACCACCATAGTGCATGTGCCCAAGAACACGAAGGTAACCTGCCTAAATGACTACCGACCCGTAGCACTCACGTCTGTAGCCATGAAGTGTTTTGAAAGGCTGGTCATGGCTCACATCAACACCATTATCCCAGAAACCCTAGACCCACTCCAATTTGCATACAGCCCCAAACAGATCCACAGATGATGCAATCTCTTTTGCACTCCACACTGCCCTTTCCCACCTGGAGAAAAGGAACACCTATGTGAGAATGCTATTAATTGACTACAGCTCAGCGTTCAACACCATAGTGCCCTCAAAGCTCATCACTAAGCTAAGGACCCTGGGTTAAGCACCTCCCTCTGCAACTGGATCCTGGACTTCCTGATGGGCCACCCCCAGGTGGTAAGGGTAAGTAACAACACATCTGCCTCGCTGATCCTCAACACAGAGGCCCCTCAGGGTAGCATGCTCAGTCCCCTCCTGTACTCCCTGTTCACTCATGACTGTGACCTGGCCAAGATAAAGCAAAGCAGTGCAACAAAAACAACAACACAGAGTTACACATGGGATAAACAGTCAATAACACAATAGAAAAATCTATGTACAGTGTTTGCAAATGTAGTAAGATTAGGGAGGTAAGGTAATAAATAGACCATAGTGGCGAAATAATTACAATTTAGCATTAACACAGAAGTGATAGATGTGCAGATGATGATGTGCAAGTTGAGATACTGGGGTGCAAAACAGCAAAAAAAAAATATATATAACAATATGGGGATGAGGTAGTTGGGTGTGCTATTTACAGATGGGCTGTGTACAGGTACAGTGATCGGTAAGCTGCTCTGACAGCTGATGCTTAAAGCTAATGAGGGAGATATAAGTCTCCAACTTCAGTGATTTTTGAAATTCGTTCCAGTCATTGGCAGCAGAGACCTGGACGGAAAGGCGGCCAAATTAGGTGTTGGCTTTGGGGATGACCAGTGAATTATACCTGCTGGAGCACGTGCTACGGGTGGGTGTTGCTATGGTGACCAGTGAGCTGAGATAAGGTGGGGCTTTACCTAGCAAAGAGTTATAGATGACCTGGAGCCAGTGGGTTTGGCAACAAATATGTAGCGAGGGCCAGCTAATGAGAGCATACAGGTTGCAGTGGTGGGTAGTATTTGGGGCTTTGGTGACAAAACGGATGGCACTGTGATAGACTACATCCAATTTGCTGAGTAGAGTGTTGGGGGCTGTTTTGTAAATGACATCACCAAAGTCAAGGATTGGTAGGCTAGTCAGTTTTCCAAGGTTTGCTTGGCAGCATGAGTGAAGGAGGCTTTGTTGCGAAATAGGAAGCCGATTCTAGATTTAATTTTGGATTGGAGATGCTTAATGTGAGTCTGGAAGGAGAGTTTACAGTCTACCCAGACACCTAGGTATTTGTAGTTGTCCACATATTCTAAGTCAGAACCGTCCAGAGTAGTGATGCTAGTCGGGCGGGCAGCAATCGGTTAAAGAGCATGCATTTAGTTTTACTAACATTCAAGAGCAGTTGAAGGCCACGGAAGGAGTGTTGCATGGCATTGAAGCTCATTTGGAGGTTTGTTAACACAGTGTCCAAAGAAGGGCCAGATGTATACAGAATGGTGTCATCTGCATAGAGGTGGATCAGAGAATCACCAGCCGCAAGAGCGACATCATTGAAATAAACAGAGGAAAGAGTCGACCCGAGAATTGAACCCTGTGGCACCCCCATATAGACTGCCAGAGGTCCGGACAACAGGTCCTCCTATTTGACACAGTGAACTCTATCTGAGAAGTAGTTGGTGAACCAGGCGAGGCATTCATTTGAGAAACCAAGGCTATTGAGTCTGCCGACAAGAATGCAGTGATTGACAGAGTCGAAAGCCTTGGCCAGGTCGTTGAAGACGGCTGCACAGTACTGTCTTTTATCGATGGCGGTTATGATGTCGTTTAGGACATTGAGCGTGGCTGAGGTGCACCCATGACCAGCTTGGAAACCAGATTGCATAGTGGTAAAGGAACAGTGGGATTCAAAATGGTCTTTGATCTGTTTGTTAACTTGGCTTTTGAAGACTTTAGAAAGGCAGGGCAGAATGGATATAGGTCTATAACAGTTTGGGTCTAGAGTGTGTCCCCCTTTGAAGAGGGGGATGACCGCGGCAGCTTTCCAATCTTTGGGGATCTCATACGATACGAAAGAAAGGTTGAACAGGCTAATAATAGGGGTTGCAACAATTTCGGTGGATAATTTTAGAATGAGAGGGTCCAGATTGTCTAGCCCAGCTGATTTGTAGGGAGCTAGATTTTGTAGATCATCAGCTATCTGGAGTTGGGTGAAGGAGAAGCGGGCGGAAGGGGGGCTTGGGCAAGTTGTTGCAGGGGGTTGCAGAGCTGTTGGCCGGGGTAGGGGTAGCCAGGTGAAAAGCATGGCCAGCCGTAGAAAAATGCTTATTGAAATTCTCGATTATCGTATATTTATCGGTGGTGACAGTGTTTCCTATCCTCAGTGCAGTGGGCAGCTGGGAGGTGGTGTTCTTATTCTCCATGTACTTTACAGTGTCCCAAAACTTTTTGGAATTAGTGCTACAGGATGCAAATTTCTGTTTGAAAAAACTAGCCTTAGCTTTCCTAACCGACTGTGTATATTAGTTCCTGACTTCTCTGAAAAGTTGCATATCGCGTGGCCTGTTCGATGCTAATGCTGTACGCCACAGGATGTTTTTGTGCTGGTCAAGGGCAGTCAAGTCTGGAGTAAACCAAGGGCTATATCTGCTCTTTGTTCTACATTTTTATAATGGGGCATGCTTCTTTAAGATGGTGAGGAAAGCAATTTTAAAATTGCTTTAGGGAGAGTTTTTAGGGAGAGTAAAATTGTTTTAGGGAGAGTTTGACAGTGATGAGGGGTGGTCGTTTGACAGCGGACCCGTTACGAATGCAGGCAATGAGGCAGTGATCACTGAGATCCTGGTTGAAGACGACAGAGGTGTATTTAGAGGGCAAGTTGGTCAGGATGATATCTATGAGGGTACCCCTGTTTACGGATTTAGGGTTGTACCTGGTAGGTTCCTGATAATTTGTGTGAGATTGAGGGCATCTAGCTTAGATTGTAGGACGACCGGGGTGTTAAGCATGTCCCAGTTTAGGTCACCTAACAGTATGAACTCTGAAGATAGATGGGAGGCAATCAATTCACATATGGTGTCCAGGGCACAGCTGGGGGCTGAGGGGGGTCTATAACAAGCGGCAACAGTGAGAGACTTATTTCTGGAAAGGTGGATTTTTAAAAGTAGAATCTCAAACTGTTTGGGCACATACCTGGATAGTGTGACAGAACTCTGCAGGCTATCTCTGCAGTAGATTGCAACTCTGCCCCCTTTGGCAGTTCTATCGTTTTGGAAAATGTTGTTGTTGGGGGTGGACATTTCTGAATTTTTGGTGGTCTTCCTAAGCCCGGATTCAGACACGGCTAGGACATCAGGGTTGGTAGAGTGTGCTAAAGTAGTGAATAAAACAAACTTAGGGAAGAGGCTTCTGATGTTAACATGCATGAAACCAAGGCTTTTACAGTTACAGAAGTCAACAAATGAGAACGCCTGGGGAATAGGTGTAGTGCTGGGGGCTATAGGGCCTGGGTTAACCTGGTTCCAACTGCCGTGTCTTTGTGAGTGCAGTGTGGGTGAACGGATGATCTCCGCATGTGTATTTCCCACCGTAAAGCATGGAGGAGGACAGGTTATGGTCTGGGGGTGCTTTGCTGGTGACACTGTCTGTGATTTATTTAGAATTCAAGGCACACTTAACCAGCATGACTACCACAGCATTCTGCAGCGATATGCCATCCCTTCTGGTTTGCGCTTAGTGGGACTATCATTTGTTATTCAACAGGACAATGACCCAACACACCTCCGGGCTGTGTAAGGGCAATTTGACCAAGGAGAGTGATGGAGTGCTGCATCAGATGACCTGGCCTCCACAATCACCCGACCTCAACCCAATTGAGATGGTTTGGGATAAGTTGGACCGCAGAGTGAAGGAAAAGCAGCCAACAAGTACTCAAAATGTGGGAACTCCTTCAAGACTGTTGGAAAAGCATTCCACGTGAAGCTGGTTGAGAATATTCCAAGAATGTGCAAAGCTGTCATCAAGGCAAAGGATGGCTACTTTGAAGAATCTGAAATATAAAATAAATGTTGATTTGTTTAACACTTTTTTGGTTACTACATGATTCAAAATGTGTTATTTCATGTTTTCACTATTATTCTACAATGTAGAAAAATAGTAAAAATAAGTAAATCCCTGTAATGAGTAGGTGTGTCCAAACTTTTAACTGTTATTGTATATATACACATTTGTATATAAATGTAATCCAAATCCCAACCTACATTTACTTGTTGTAACACACTCAGGTTCCAAATCTGTTTGAGACGAGACAGACTTTTACTTTTTACAGAAAGTATCCTATTTACACTTTGCAGTACATTTTAACACTGGAATCAATGTTTATGACTCATATCGATGCTTTCAAAGGGATACGTTTGTTTTAAGAGGCAGTTTCTCTTTTAGAAATAAGCAAAACTACTAATTCCATCAGAATCGTTCAATGTACTGATACAACTACTCCATCTGTTCTATTGAAAGAAAAGTGTTTTTAAAAATTACAAAAATCTTTAATTGCTTTATTTTCAAACATGAAGTTTAGGAGTCAGGGTTTGGACAGCCACCTCTCTATAGAAATAGTTTTTTTTCTCCAATTCTCGTCAATGATTTTCAGTGAGGAAAATGTGGAATTGGAATTTGGTTGGACTTTCTGATTTGACTGTAATTAAAATGGAATTGACCCCAACTCTAGTAGTTGGCTCTGCATAAAGAGGGAGCTTGAACGGACAGTCAGAAATATTGGACAGTCTATTGTTGACGGTACTGTAATAGATCAGTCCCTCTGAGTAAGCAGAGAGAAGAGATGACCGGGTCAATACGGTTAACCTGGAATAAATAGGCTGTTCTGAATAGACCTGGACACCTGGACACCTGGACACCTGGACACCTGGACACCTGGACACCTGGACACCTGGAGACCTGGACACCTGGACACCTGGACACCTGGACACCTGGACACCTGGACACCTGGACACCTGGACACCTGGACACCTGGACACCTGGACACTTGGACACCTGGACACCTGGAGACCTGGACACCTGGAGACCTGGACACCTGGACACCTGGACACCTGGAGACCTGGACACCTGGAGACCTGGACACCTGGACATCTGGACACCTGGACACCTGGACACCTGGACATCTGGACATCTGGACACCTGGAGACCTGGAGACCTGGACATCTGGACACCTGGACACCTGGACATCTGGACACCTGGACATCTGGACATCTGGACACCTGGACATCTGGAGACCTGGACACCTGGACACCTGGACACCTGGACATCTGGACACCTGGACACCTGGACACCTGGAGACATGGACACCTGGACACCTGGACACCTGGAGACATGGACACCTGGACACCTGGAGACCTGGACACCTGGACACCTGGACACCTGGACACCTGGACCTGGACACCTGGACACCTGGACACCTGGACACTTGGACACCTGGACACCTGGAGACCTGGACACCTGGAGACCTGGACACCTGGACACCTGGACACCTGGACACCTGGAGACCTGGACACCTGGACACCTGGACACCTGGACACCTGGACACCTGGACATCTGGACATCTGGACACCTGGAGACCTGGAGACCTGGACATCTGGACACCTGGACACCTGGACATCTGGACACCTGGACATCTGGACACCTGGACATCTGGACACCTGGACATCTGGAGACCTGGACACCTGGACACCTGGACATCTGGACACCTGGACATCTGGACACCTGGACACCTGGACACCTGGAGACATGGACACCTGGACACCTGGACACCTGGAGACATGGACACCTGGAGACATGGACACCTGGACACCTGGACACCTGGACACCTGGAGACCCAGAGAAAGGTCTGATCAGTCAATGTTAGCTGCGGTTATTTGTAGCTCAGTTGTAAGAGCATGGTGCTTGCAACGTCAGCGTAGTGGGTTTGATTCCCGGGACAACTCACACATAACATGTATTCACTCATGACTGTAAGTCTACTTTGGATAACAGGATCTGCTAAATGACAGAGAGGAGGTGGGAGTCTTGCTGATTATGGCATATCTTATTCTTTTAATATCACATCATCACTGAGGGAGAGAGATACTGAGGGAGAAAGGAGGTGGGGTCTTGCTGAGGCTCTATATCCAGTCGAAGCCACTTTGGGTCAGTCTATGTGTATCTCTCTCTTCATTTCTCTTTGCCATTCTCTCCCGTTCCCCCTCATCTCTCTCTCTCTCTCTCTCTCTCTCTCAATTCAATTCAATTCAAGGGGCTTTATTGGCATGGGAAACGTGTTAACATTGCCAAAGCAAGTGAGGTAGATAATATACAAAAGTCAAATAAACAATAAAAATGAACAGTAAACATTACACATACAGAAGTTTCAAAACAATAAAGACATTACAAATGTCATATTATATATATGCAGTGTTGTACCAATGTACAAATGGTTAAAGCACACAAGTTAAAATAAATAAACATAAATATGGGTTGTATTTACAATGGTGTTTGTTCTTCACTGGTTGCCCTTTTCTTGTGGCAACAGGTCACAAATCTTGCTGCTGTGATGGCACACTGTGGAATTTCACCCAGCAGATATGGGAGTTTATCAAAATTGGATTTGTTTTCGAATTCTTTGTGGATCTGTGTAATCTGAGGGAAATATGTCTCTCTAATATGGTCATACATTGGGCAGGAGGTTAGGAAGTGCAGCTCAGTTTCCACCTCATTTTGTGGGCAGTGAGCACATAGCCTGTCTTCTCTTGAGAGCCATGTCTGCCTACGGCGGCCTTTCTCAATAGCAAGGCTATGCTCACTGAGTCTGTACACTCTCTCTCTCTCTCTCTCTCTCTCTCTCTCTCTCTCTCTCTCTCTCTCTCTCTCTCTCATCTCTCTTTCTCTCTCTCTCTCTCTCTCTCTCTCTCTCTCTCTCTCTCTCTCTCTCTCTCTCTTTCCCCCTAATCTCTCTCCCCTCCCCCCATCTCTTGCTCTCTCTCTCCTGGGTGATTCATGCCCAATGTGCCCTTTGCAATTAAACTCCAGGTTTCTCACTTAAAGCACACAGGGCCGGTGTCAAGCAGACCAATCGGTCATGCGTGGCTGGCGGCACTGCTTCTGCTTTTTAAAGACATCCAGGTATCGTTTCTATCGCAAAACAACAGCTCACCGTCACATTACAATAGCAGCAGACACAAAACAACAGCTCACTATCACATTACAATAGCAGCAGACACAAAACAACAGCTCACCATCACATTACAATAGCAGCAGACACAAAACAACAGCTCACTATCACATTACAATAGCAGCAGACACAAAACAACAGCTCACTATCACATTACAATAGCAGCAGACACAAAACAACAGCTCACCATCACATTACAATAGCAGCAGACACAAAACAACAGCTCACCATCACATTACAATAGCAGCAGACACAAAACAACAGCTCACTATCACATTACAATAGCAGCAGACACAAAACAACAGCTCACTATCACATTACAATAGCAGCAGACACAAAACAACAGCTCACTATCACATTACAATAGCAGCAGACACAAAACAACAGCTCACTATCACATTACAATAGCAGCAGACACAAAACAACAGCTCACTATCACATTACAATAGCAGCAGACACAAAACAACAGCTCACTATCACATTACAATAGCAGCAGACACAAAACAACAGCTCACTATCACATTACAATAGCAGCAGACACAAAACAACAGCTCACTATCACAGTACAATAGCAGCAGAGACAAAACAACAGCTCACTATCACATTACAATAGCAGCAGAGACAAAACAACAGCTCACTATCACAGTACAATAGCAGCAGAGACAAAACAACAGCTCACCATCACATTACAATAGCAGCAGACACAAAACAACAGCTCACTATCACATTACAATAGCAGCAGACACAAAACAACAGCTCACTATCACATTACAATAGCAGCAGACACAAAACAACAGCTCACTATCACATTACAATAGCAGCAGTGAGAATACAGAACATACAGGTCAGGCTGTACAAGTCTCAGCCACCCCCCTTTCATTTCTGTATCTCTCTCTCTCTCTCTCTCTCTCTCTCTCTCTCTCTCTCTCTCTCTCTCTCTCTCTCTCTCTCTCTCTCTCCTCTCTCTCTCTCTCTCTCTCTCTCTCTCTCTCTCTCTCTCTCTCTCTCTCTCTCTCTCTCTCTCTCTCTCCCTCTCTCTCTCTCTCTCTCTCTCTCTCTCTCTCTCTCTCTCTCTCTCTCTCTCTCTCTCTCTCCCTCTCCCGTTGCAGTTTCAGCACATTAATTGACTCATTATTCTGATTCGTATTCAGGAGAGGGGATTGATTAAGGGCGGCAGATGCCCAGTCTATGTAGACGAGCTCCGAGCTGTGGATGGCCGTTGTTTTAGCTGTGGATGGTCGTTGTTTGTCCCATACGTCTACATTACTTATAGGAACACTCCGGGGCTATTGCCCCAACCCCCCAGGATACACAGAACAGAGACCGAAAATAAATATCTGATGTATTTTGAGGAGGGAAATTAAAATGCTTTTTTTTTTAAAAAGGTACTTATTTGTTTTTCTGCAGTATTCTTGTGAAAAACACACGTTCTCCAACTCTCTGCCATGCAGTCAACTTCCTCTCCCTCAGATGATGTGTTACAGAGATGGAAAGGGCAGCTCTCTCTCTGTCTGTCTGTCTGTCTGTCTGTCTGTCTGTCTGTCTGTCTGTCTGTCTGTCTGTCTGTCTGTCTGTCTGTCTGTCTGTCTGTCTGTCTGTCTGTCTGTCTGTCTGTCTGTCTGTCTGTCTGTCTGTCTGTCTGTCTGTCTGTCTGTCTGTCTGTCTGTCTGTCTGTCTGTCTGTCTGTCTGTCTGTCTGTCTGTCTGTCTGTCTGTCTCTCTCTTTCTCTCTCTCTCTCTCTCTCTCTCTCTCTCTCTCTCTCTCTCTCTCTCTCTCTCTCTCTCTCTCTCTCTCTCTCTCTCTCTCTCTCTCTCTCCCTGTCTCTCCCTCTCTCCCTGTCTCTCTCTCTCTCCCTGTCTCTCCCTCTCTCCCTGTCTCTCCCTCTCTCCCTGTCTCCCTCTCTCTCTCTCCATCTCTTCCATTCTCTCTCTCTCCCTATCTCCCTCTCTCTCTCTCTCTTCAATTCTCTATCCCTCCCTCTCTCTCTCTTCCATTCTCTCTCCCTCCCTCTCTCTCTTCCATTCTTTCTCCCTCCCCCTCTCGCTCTCTTCCATTCTCCCTCCCTCTCTTTCAATCCCTCTCTCTCTCCCTCCCTCCCTCTCTCGCTCTCTCTCCCTCCCTCTCTCGCTCGCTCTCGCTCTCTCTTCCATTCTCTCTCCCTCTCTCTCTCTCTCTCTGTCTCTTCCATTCTCTCTCCCTCTCTCTCTCTCTGTCTCTGTCTCTTCCATTCTCTCTCCCTTCCTCTCTCTCTCTCTTCCATTCTCTCTCTCTCTCTCTCTCTCTCTCTCTCTCTCTCTCTCTCTCTCTCTCTCTCTCTCTCTCTCTCTCTCTCTCTCTCTCTCTCTCTCTCTCTCTCTCTCTCTCTCTCTCTCTCTCTCTCTCTCTCTCTCTCTCTCTCCCTCCATGTCTCCCTCTCTCCCTTCCTCCCTCTCTCCATCCCTCCCTCTTTCTCTCTCTCTCCCTCTATTCCATTCTCTCTCTCTCCCTATCTCCCTCTCTCTCTCTTCAATTCTCTATCCCTCCCTCTCTCTCTCTCTTCCATTCTCTCTCCCTCCCTCTCTCTCTCTTCCATTCTCTCTCCCCCCCTCTCTCTCTCTCTCTCTCTCGCCCTCGCTCTTTTTTCTCTGTCTCCTCTCTCTCTGTCGCATGCAGCGTAAGACATCTAGGCCATAGTTAACCCCATTGTTCCTGCTCGACAGCTTCCAACACTTAGTCAGCCTGACATATCCAGTTAGCTACAAGCAGAAAGTTTACCTGACAGGGTGGCCTACATAATCATTCTCTCGCTCTTCTTCTCCCCAGCCCTCTTCCCCATCTTCCCCCTCGCCCCATCCCCTCCTTCCTCCCACACTCCTCCCTTTTCAACCCACCCACCCACCCTCCACTCCTTTCGCCCTCATCCCTCGTTCCGATACATCTTATTTGAGAGTATTAGGAAGACATCAATCACTTGTCGGGGCTATATGTTGTTGCAGGCCTTTTCTCTCCAGGCATAGCATGGTGCTGGGCGAACGGGGAAGGGATCAGGTGGAGAGGGCAGGAATCAAAACTGACGCAGGTTGGAGCTCTGGTGGCCATGGAGTCTCGCTGACAAATTGACTTGATCCCTAGAACACTCTGGGGGCTGTTTACCCTGTTCCCCACACGCTGGGGGTTGTTTACCCTGTCCCCCACACGCTGGGGGCTGTTTATCCTGTCCCCCACACTCTGGGGGCTGTTTACCCTGTCCCCCACACTCTGAGGGCTGTTTACCCTGTCCCCCACACTCTGGGGGCTGTTTACCCTGTCCCCCACACCCTGGGGGCTGTTTACCCTGTCCCCTACACCATGCGGGCTGATTACCCTGTCCCCCACACCATGGGGGCTGTTTACCTTGTCCCCCAATCCCTGGGGGCTGTTTACCCTGTCACCCACACCCTGGGGGCAGTTTACCCTGTCCCCCACACCCTGTGGGCTGTTTACCCTGTCCCCCACACGCTGGGGGCTGTTTACCCTGTCCCCTACACCCTGCGGGCTGATTACCCAGTCCCCCAAACCCTGGGGGCTGTTTACCCTGTCCCCCACACCCTGGGGGCTGTTTACCCTGTCCCCCACACTCTGGGGGCGGTTTACCCAGTCCCCCAATCCCTGGGGGCTGTTTACCCTGTCCCCCACACTCTGGGGGCTGTTTACCCTGTCCCCCACAC